>NC_064614.1:578463024-578768108 GCF_023898315.1 Schistocerca nitens | reverse complement strand
CTTGGCAGTCACACATGTTGAGAAAGTAATTTTCACCCATAAGTTTTTCACACCATTGTATTAGTTGATTTCAAATAACTATGAAGTCAGAGGGGGGGGGGGGGGGGGAAGGGGGCACAGAAATAGAGAAAATAAGCAGGCACAAGCACATATAAGAAGATTATAAGGGAGTGAATTGAAAGCTAGATAGAAGTTGAATGAGAGAATATAAGATAGAGGACAAAAGTGAGAACATTTAATCGAGTGGTAATATAAATCCACTAGAGAGAAACCTCATCTTGTCATGGTAGAATAACATGAAAGATACGTGTAACTATTAAAATAGGTGCAGTGAACAAAATATGTGTTTTAACATAACTTAAACAACATCAAAGAAGACAACAACACTAGAAACCATGACTAGCTTTATAAAGTATGTGTGTGTTATGTTCACATCATTTAGAGTTACTCGTAGCAAATGATAACCAGAAACTATTTTATGTACAACAGAAAACAATTAAGACTAATACGTACTGATTATTTGTCCAGCAATAAGTTTCATTTCATAAATTGTTCCCTGATGTAGAACTACTTTGATGACTCACCACACATTTCCAAACAAAATAACTTTAGTATATTTGACATATTTTCACAAAATTCTCTTTCCTTTGTTTTTTTCCAATGAAATTAAAGCTCTTGGTTTACATTTACCATTTACATTTACCATTTGATAGTGTTTGCTTCTGTCATCGGTAATAAGGGAGCTTTAGTTTGCTGGATCTTCCCTGTTGGATATTGCAACAGTTCATATCACTTTCCTGCAAAGACCTCATCATCATCATTATTATTGTGGTCTTCATTGTCACTATTGTTTTTGTGTTGGTGACAGGGGGGAGCAACACAGTGTAGTGAGATGTACAGTTAGCATAGAAACTGCTGTAGGTTTTTCAACACTAATGAACTGAAATTAAATAACACAGGTGCAGTCTGATGAGGCTGTGGTCAGCCGAGAGTAGTATGATGCTCAAGGATGAATAGCAGACAGAGTCCAGCAAGGCTGTAACCCTTGATGACTGGAGGTGCATCCAGTGAGGTGATGGCCTGGATGGTTGGAGATTGTGTCCACTGAGTCTTTAGTGCTGGACAGTTGGAGTTAATATCCAGCAGGGCAGAAACCCCAGACTTTTGGAAATAATGTCCAGCAAGGCGAGGGCCCTGCGCACTTGGAGGTGACATGTGGCAAGATGAGAACACTGGGTGATCAGCAGTGAGCTGGAGGATGGGCAGGGGAAGTCCAGCATGTCGGTGCAGAGGAGGCAGTTAATGATGGCCTAATAACTCGACATGGGTGTCCTTTATCCTGACCAGTTCAGTGATGTACATGGTGAATGCACACTGGCTATGCTACCAGGGAGCAGCTAGGTAGTGCCCTAAACATCTGCCTGACGGAAGAATAAAGGTGCACACACAGCAGGCACCTGATCCTGGCGAAGGAGAGAGGCACCCTCAATCGCAGTGGTGTGTGCTGCGACATGCAGGCTGCCAGCAGCGAGCATGGCGCCACCCAGTGGCATGGCCACAGCTGGAAGATCGTTAGATTCAGCCAACGCTATCTATGTTATTGTCAGGCTGTTTGAATGCGATCTCTGATGTATTGCTTGTAGATTGTAGCTGCAGCAACCATGGCCCATGAGTGCATGGTTGGTTGTACACAAGCGCATGGGGACACAGTATCCCTTCCGCCTCCCCCCCCCGCCCACCCCCCTTTCCCTCTTAAGAAGAGATGGCATAGCCTGCACTGAGGCAATGTCACATCCAAAGGAAGCAGGCTCAATGCAGTGGACCTCGATGGCAAGATATCAGTGGCCGACATGAGATGGCTTGACCTTCGATGGCTGCCAGATACACGATTTGACCAACATGTTGTCTGTGGGCAATGGGAGACTGAGCAAGTCATTGGTGGTGGCCAGAGATGTGATGGCACAAATGGTGCATCCACAGCCAATTGGAGATGAGCTGTACCAATGATAACCACTGGAAACACAAAGTTACTGGCGTGGCTGCCAGGGGAGGTGACTGGGCTGGCAGCAAAGAAGGCAGTGCCAGAATTGGAGGGAACCAAGCCAGTAGTGAAGAAAGCCATGCAGGCAGCATAGGCAGCTGAGCTGGTGACAAAGGAGGCCATGCCAGTGGTACAGGGGCCATGTTGGTGTCAAAGGAAGCTGTGGTGGCGGCAGAGGAGGCTGTTGCAGTGCAGAGCCAGTGACAGTAGGATGGCTGGATTGGGAAGGGCAGCAGCACTGGCTGAAGACCTTTTGGAAACCACAAGCAGTGTTGGGGGTGTTGGAGGAGATGGCATCGCTATAGGCACCTAACTTAAAAGCAGCATAGGTGTATCCACATCTGCTTCTGTTCCAGCTTCTGGGGGCACAGATACTCATTCCTTCATTGCAAACAAGCCTGGTCCCTGACATTCACAATGGAACACTGAAAAAAATAGAAAAATCAGACTTTGAAACCCTCCTGATTGGTTTGGCTATTTTAATCACTGAGTAACAGCCTACTAAATGGGTTACACTGGCTGTGACCTAAAGATAAGAGGCTGATTGTCTAATACTGCTGTGGTCTTGTTTCATATCAGTGTTTCAGCTGATGAATAATGCATTAACGCAGTCAATAAGTTTCTATTGTAATAATAATCACTAGAGTGTTCCACCCTAATTAAGTATTACATTCTTGGTTTTACATAAATGTGTTGCAGTTAGTCCCTTCGTCTTACAATTTACTGATTGTTACACTTATCACAGGTCACTCTTTGATATCTTCACATGCTATTGCATTAACTAGCACAAACACACTGCAATCCTCATTGGATTCCAATTATATGTGGCCAGTGTAGGTGATGTGGAACATGTAATCACAGTATGATATAGTTACTTAATCAAAACACTACAAAATAAACTCTTTTGTCAGGATTGATAAATTATGAGGGTCAACCTGTGATGTCGGGAACATGCTCAGTCAGTAGTACATATTACAGATAGCCTTCCACCATTACACCATGTTCTGCTCACATGGAGCCCTCGTAGCGAAGTCTTCCCCTGCACACTGCCTGCACTCCCTTTACTAATGATTGCGTTATCTCTCTGGAACTCGTGGCGCTCAACTATTGATATGTAGCCTGCCTCAACCTGTGTAAGGCAAAGCTACCTTTATCTTTACGTAAGGAGCTGTGGACCCCCTTACAGCATGAAAGAACATCTGCATCACCTCCATTGTGTTTCTGGCCTGAGGGAGAAACTTGCTGCAATGAGGTGCACTGTTAGCACAGAATGACAGTCCTTTTATTAACACTAAACAACTGAAATACAGTAACACAGGAGCAATCTGATGAGACAATGATAGCCAAGAGCAGTAGACCACTCAAGGATGGTTAGTGCCAGAGATGGTATCCAGTGAGGTGGTAGCCCTGGACAGTCAGGGAGGCTGTAGTCCTGAACAACTTGAGATGATGTCTGGCAAGGCAGTAGCCCTAGATAGCCTGAGGTGGTTACCCGTGAGGCTGCTGCCCTGGATGGCCTGAGATGGTGTCCAGTGAGGTGGTGCCTGTTGATGCCTATAGATGGTGTCCAGCAAGACTGCAGCCATAGACAGACAGAGATGATTTCCAGTGAGGAGGAAGCTGTGGATGGTCAGTAGCGACATTCGGCAAGGCAAGAGCCTTAGACCACCAGGGGCGATGCCCAGTGAAGCAAGAGCCCTGGATGGTAGGCAGTGAGCTGGAGGTGGAATCCAGCAGGGTGGCTCAGAGGAGGCATTCGATGATAGCATGACAGCTCAGACATGGCAGTGATGAATCCTCTAACAGCTGAGCGATGTACATGATGAGCACACACTAAGCTCACTGCTGTGGTGGAGTGGCCGGATTGTGTCCTAAATGTCCACCTTAAGGAAGAATACAGGTGACATGTGATATTGCAGAAGGGTAGAGGTACTTTTGATCACAGCTCTTTGTACTGTGACAAGCAAGCTACCAACAGTGAGGCTGGCACCTCCTGATGCCATGGCAGCACCTGGCAGATTGGTCGAAAACGACCTGGACTGTTCACGGTATTTATCAGGCTGTCTCCCATGGTAGTCTTGCCTGTGGGTTGCAGCTGTGTCAAGCTGTGGTCCACGTCTGTATACTTGGTTGTATCAGAGGCAACCACCTGGAGATACAACAGTCATCATCATCATCATCATCATCAGCAGCAGCAGCACAACTACAGCTACAACTATTTAATATCAACTGCTGGTTAGAGGCCTGATCTAGATATTTCCACGCCTGACACTCTTCAGCTGCATGCATACATGTTGATTCTGCGTGTTTTCTAATTTCATCTACTCTCTTTCTGTCAGCTCATCATTTCAGTCTTTTCTCATCTCTTAGAATTCAACAAAGAACTCCATTGGTCCATACAATATTATCCATTTGCAAGACTACATGTCCTCCCCTCCTCCATTTCATTTTCATTCTGTGCCCTGATCCATAAGTTTGTTTTGTCTCGTCTAGTAATTTCCAGCTTGCATCTCTCCATTCCTCACATAGCAACTTACAGTTTTTGAGCGGTTTCTGTATTAAAAAAAGTCTGTCTCACTTCTGTAAGTCAAAACCTGATTATAACCTTTCATTTTTAGGCATGTCAAAAGCTTTGTTCTGAAAATTCTGTTTAGTTTTTCAAAAACACATTAGGCCTCATTTTTGCTTTTCGTTTTATTTGTTTACCTGTCCATTCAGTCATTTCTCCAACTTCCCTAAATACAAAAACTCATCAACTGATTCTGTTACTTCATTGTAGTTTTATACTGTTTTATTTTCAGGCCTATTCTCAAACTTTGTGTATTAAGTTCTTGTGTTGATAATTTAGGAATAAAGGCAACAACTCACTGAACAGTAGAGACATTGAAACATCAAAAATCACATGAAGAAGACTGAGAAATACTGGAGATTGAGGCCAGGAGGATTACAGGAATAGAGGATGTATTCCAAGTATAACTCCCATCCATATAATTCAGAAATGTTAATGCTGGAGGGGGGAGGGGGATCCAGATGGCATGCATTGTGAAGCAGACATTGAAATTGAGCATGTTGTGTGGAGCAGTGTGTTCTGCCACTGGTTGATCAACACTGCTAAAAATGCTGTGCATAAATCACAGCAGAGCTGGTATGTGATATGACGTGCTTTGGCATGTGATACTGCCTCTGATGGGTAGGATAAGCTTGTGAAGGGACTAGAGATGGATATACTGAGTGGATGAATTGGACTGATCTTGCACCTAAGTCTTCCACTGGGATGTGATCCATGTGGCAAGGGTCTGGGAGTGTGTGTGGCATAGGATATTACTTTGGATGGGCCATATGATTGAGTTGTTCTAGTGCAGGATGCTAATGAGTGATGGGTTACTCCTATGCAGCTGGTTCTTGGGGTGCTGAGAGGATTAGGGTTATGTGAGGATATAGCATGAGTAACACCTCTGCTATTTAGTGAGTTGTTACCATTATTCCTAAATTAGTTACATTCTGCCAGAACTTGACATACCAAGTTATTATGTCAGTCATTAAAATTTATTTGCAGCTGAGGCAAACAGTGCAGTGCTATCAACAAAACATAGGAGGTTCAGATATGTTGCATTAATATGTATTCCTTCTGAATACTTCCTTTAGGACTACTGAAATATTGTTGGATGTATTAAATTTTCTTCACTGACCCCTTTTTTAAATCTGAATTTCTAACTATCCTGATGAGCTATCATTGTAGTTACATCACTGATGTATATATTTTTCAGGATGTTTACATACATTGAATCAGTGTCTTGTTTGTCAGTGGCTGTCACTACAGATTTAGCAAATGCAAGCATCACCTGTAGGAGCACAGTGACTGTTAGGATTTAATGTACAGCTAAACCACTACAGATGACATATTATTTGCGTTATTGCTAGTTTCACTCCATGAGAGTACTTTTAGATATTCATTACCTTAATTAAAAACTAAATAAATAAGTAAAGTGTTGGCAGTGCTGCTGTTAGAAGCTTTGAATCTTTACTGTGTTACTATCAGGGCAATGAATATCTGAAGATGCTCTAATTTGTGTAATGAAATTAGTAATACTGGAAATAATACATGACATGTGATAGTTTATATTGTGTACATTAATTTGAAACTGAGTCAAAAACTTCCTCTAAATCTATAAGTGCTATGTAAATTGCTAATTTATACTCATTGCTCCACCCTGTAACGTAATTTACAGCTTGTGTATGTACCATTGTGCTGTATCCACTTCTAAGGCCAACTGTTTTTTCCTTTGCATAGCAACAGATAAGTTTAGTGAGCATCTTACACATTAAGGACAGTAGGGTGGTGTCTTGTCTGTTCCTTTTCTTAACAAGATTGTATTATTACATATAAGTTATCAGTATTTGTTAATTATATAGCTTGTATTTCATAACACAGGTTTGTTCAAATGGAACAAGAGTGTTTGTGCAGAATGCTATAGCAGAAGAAGTTCTTGAACGATTGATAAATGCTACAAACAATTTAAAAATTGGTGATCCCTTTGAGGAGGATACAACAGTTGGAGCAACTATATCAGAAGAACAGGCAGAAAAGGTCTTAAGTTACATCAAAGAAGCTGAAAAAAAGGTGTGACACATTATTTTCTACCTTTTAACCAAAATATTTATGTAATCATAGCCTTCGTTACTATTCTCAGTACTTTATCTTACAACTTGCAACAGACATTCTTTTTTGAAATAGCTGGGCCACTTTTATTGTGTTGTTTTCGTACAGTTCAGTTGAATGGGTGGTATATGCTATATAAAAATGCATTCTGTGTAGGTATATAAGGATAGGTAGTTACACAGCAAATAAAGGGGGTACTGAGCGGAGGCCAGGCTCATAGAAAAGATGAAAAATCACTTTTTTTTAAACAAAGTTCTTCATAATAAGTAATGTTGGAATTGCATTCCATTACTAAGTCTCTTGATCACAGTTGCTGTAATTCATGGAGTACGTCAGCAATGGGATAAATTGTGACATTAAAACACTTTTAGACATCAGCTTTACACTGTGCTTTTGACTTAGAATCATGCTGTTCTGTAACCAGTTGAGTTTTTTTTTTTTTAAGCCCTATTGGGTACATACAGCTGGCAATTTGTTTAAAATACAGTACAAGTCGCACATTTTCAAATTAACAATACATTTTCTATCTTAAATAATTAGGTAATCTCCAGATGTTTTGACAAGTTTAATGAATATATTGTGCAATGACAAAGGCAAGTTAAATGAGTTAATGTGTAAAGTGTCATAATAATTTACTATAATGGCCACTTTTAGAAATATAGTGCACACAAATGATTACTGATGTATGCTGGTTTTAAAGAATACCATGACTTACATGCTTTCGAATTTTGCAGCAAGATATCTTTGTTCTGTGTTAAATATGAAAGTAGGTCTCTTGCCAGAAATATAGATTCTGGGTTTGTTGAAGATAACAATAATAGTTCATTCAGATAAATTAGGCTGCAAAAATACCGGAGTGTGCTAAATAATCTGATTCATTTTAAATTTGTTACACTCTGATATATATATATTTTAATAGAAGTTGTGCAGTTTCTGAATAATGTCCTTAGATCTACACACAATTTTTCATCCATCTTCTCTGGTGGTTTTATATTCCTAAAATTTGCATTGTTTATTTACTTGCACAATGGGATGCTTATTGCAGGCTTCACATCTACATCTGTATCACAAGCAACTTTACTTTCTATGGCAGAGAACATTGCATATTAGTACTTGTCACTCTATGCCTATTCCACTTATGCATGAAGTGAGAAAAAAAATGACTGACTGTATGCCTCTCTAAGTTTCCTTCTGTTTGTTTTGTTTCTTACTGACTCTTTACCTCATTCTTATGGCCCCTAAGTGATATACACATTAGTCAGAAACAGTCTGAAAAGCTTATAAGGCTGTTGCAGTGTAGGTTGTGCTGAGAAATAATTGTTAAGAAAAAAATTGAGATGTTACATCATTTCCAAGTTAATTAGCATTGAAATCAGCTAATTTGGCCATTGCACTTGCAGATTCAAGTGGCCCACTGGAGATGTTTCCAAATGTGTTCTTCATTTGGTCTCCTGATAGCATTGAAATTAGCTAATCAGGCTGTTGCACTTGCAGAGATGTCTCCAAACGTGTTCTTCATTTGGTCTCCTGAAGCTGAACATGAGAGTGATACAAAAATTGGACATAGGATAGTAGTAGGGATCAAACTCTAGCCAAAGGCTGGGCAGTCTCGTTTGCTGTCATCCACATTCTGGGAACAACTGGTACTAATTTTATCTGGTGGTTCACATGAATTTGTGTGCATTACAGCCTAATTGGCTAACTTCAATGCTAATTAATCCGGAAACAGTTTTTTCTTAACAATTATTTCTCAGCACAATCGACCCTGCAACAGCCTTGTAAGCTTTTCAGACTGTTTCTGATCATTCTGTCTATGTAGTGGAGATAACTGAAACATTGCGCAATCTACTTCAAATATCAGTTAATTTAATTTAACCAGTATGGTTTCATGAGAATAACATTGACTTTCTTCTGACTATTCTCATTTAAATGACTCATGTATTTCTATTATACTTTTGTATGAACAATACCAACATACCACAATTTCAGCAACACATCTGTGAATTCCTTCCTACTTGACAAGGGCTTGAAACATTTCAGCAGTAATCTAGGATATCTAGCAGTAGGGTCATGTTTTCAGTTTTCTTTACAAATGTGCCACACTTACCCAGAATCCTTTCAGCAAATCTTACTCTTCATTCACCTTCACTATCGGTGATTTCACATGTTCATTCGATTCCATTTCATATTACTTAATGTTCTAGTTAAGCACTGTCAGGTTTTTGTAACTGGTATAAGAATTATTGTGCATTTATCTGTTTCTAAACAGAGATGCTATTTGTTACACTCTGTGGAAATATTGTTAGTCAGTATGTATTTTCTTACAATTGTCTAGTAAGGAGTGTGTTCCTGCAGACAATGGTATTGTCAGTAAACAGCTGGAGATTGCTACAGACTCTCTCTGATAAATTGTTTATTTGCATTGAGAACTTCATACTTCCTTGGGACCCACTTGATGCTGGTGTTGTTTCTCTGGCCAGCATAAATTATTTGAGCTAATCATGTATTTGTAAAAATACCTGTATGACAAATCTTAATTGTCCACCAACAATAAGGTACAGTGTGAAACACCTTTCAGAAATAAAAGAAGACATAATTTACTGGTCATTCCAGTTATATTGTTCTCTTCACCTTTCTTTTTACTTATACAATTCTGTTGCTTTACTCACAGTAACACTTCATTTTTTCCTATTATCTTGGGCTGACCACTTGCACTTGCAGGTTTCTCGTGTTTGCATAGCTCAAATTGAGTCTATTTCTTTCTTCTGCAGTCAAATCTATACCATTGAAATTCTGCATCAGTTCATTGTATAAATGCCGTACAATTTGATTAGTGAATGGCAACTCTATCTTTTCCAATGCCTCAGTGGCAGTATTGATGCTGTAGGGTTGAAAAGATCTAATATAACATGTTACAATCAACCAGAATATAACATGGGTGCTCAGCCGCACTAATGTTTGTGTGTTGTACACCCTACAACAACTAAGTTTTTGAAAGTTATTACTTTTTTTAAGTGTGCCTGATTCATGATATAACACTTAGTAAGGCAGTAAATGTGCTGTTGACATTACAGTGAGACTGAACAGCTGGCCATTACCAACCTCCTGAGAGCAAAATTCATAGTATTTCTGAAGGATGCACTTGACAAAAAAAAGAAACTGCAGCACCAAAAAATAATTACTGTAGAGTAATGAACTTTTGGGAATACATTTGTCTAGGTAACATATTTAAGATTAACATTACAAGACCACGAATTAATGTAAGCATGAGATAAGCCATTGCCATAATGTTGAATGCAAGCATGCAAACGTGCATGCATTGTGTTGTACAGGTGCTGGATGTCAGATCTTGGCATGGAGTTCCTTGCCTGTTGCAATTGGTCTCTGGTTAATGTTGTTTGTGGATGACGCTGGAGCTGCTGTTTGATGACATCCCTTATGTTCTCGGTTGGAGATGCATCTCATAATCGAGTAGGCCAAGGCAGCATGTCAACATTCTGTAGAGCATGTTAGGTTACAATAGCAGCGTGTGGGTGAGCATCCCATTGAAAAACACCCCACGAAATGCTGTTCATGAATGGCAACACAACAGGTCGAATCACCAGACTGATGTACAGATTTTCAGTAAGGGTGTGTGAGGAAAACCCCTCATCAACACACAGCCATCACTGGCGCTAAGGAAGGACCAGCTTTCATCAGAAAATGCAACAGACCTTCAGCCTGCCCTTCCAGTGAGCTGTTACTGGAGACCACTGAAGTTGAACAAGGCAGTGGTTTGAAGTCAGTGGAATGCATGGCATCTATGTCCGAGCTCCCCTTGAAGTAACCAGTTTATAACAGTTTGTTGTGATACTGTCATCGCAACTGCTGCTCAAATCGCTGCTGCAGATGCAGTTATGATGCCGCCAGAGCCATAAGCCAAACACAATGATCCTTCCTCTTGGTAGTGCTACATGGTCATCCAGAGTGTGGTCTTCCTATGACTGAACTTTCTCATGACCACTGCTGCCAGCAAATATGTCCATTGGCTACCTTCCTATCAAGTCTTTCTGCAATATCAAAAAAGGAACATCCAACATCATGTAGCCCTATTACATGACCTCATTCAAACTCAGGGAAATGTTGATAATGACATCTTTGTCACCTTAAAGACTTTCTTGACTAACATCAACTCACCGTGTCCAATCTCAAAGTTAACTAACACTCACAACTATTACAGTATGTATTTAAAGTGTTGTGGATTGGCCACAACCCACCTAGCAAGTGTGGTGTCTGGCAGTGACACCACATAAAGCATACCCATAGTGGTGCTACTAGTTCCGCTCTTGTGCAGGTGACATGAAATTTGAATAGACATCATCTTTCAGATGTAGAAACATGCCTACAAACTTTGATTCGTCACACAACTGCTGTTAATGGGATCTTGAAATGGGAATGACACTTAATATTGTTTTTTATAGTGCACTTACTGTTTCCCGTGACTTTCTATAACCATCTTCATCCTGTTTATGACAACTTACTTCACTGCATTCATCACTCGTGTCATGATTTTTGAAAGAGCCAGCACCTTGTAATCCACTATCAAATTTTTCATCGTGTAGGTCATTTATCTTCCCCCATGAACCATGGACCTTGCCGTTGGTGGGGAGGCTTGTTTGCCTCAGCGATACAGATGGCCGTACCGTAGGTGCAACCACAATGGAGGGGTATCTGTTGAGAGGCCAGACAAACATGTGGTTCCTGAAGAGGGGCAGCAGCCTTTTCAGTAGTTGCAGGGGCAGCAGTCTGGATGATTGACTGATCTGGCCTTGTAACATTAACCAAAACAGCCTTGCTGTGCTGGTACTGTGAACGGCTGAAAGCAAGGGGAAACTACAGCCGTAATTTTTCCCGAGGACATGCAGCTTTACTGTATGATTAAATGATGATGGCGTCCTCTTGGGTAAAATATTCCGGAGGTAAAATAGTCCCCTATTCGGATCTCCGGGCGGGGACTACTCAAGAGGACGTCGTTATCAGGAGAAAGAAAACTGGCATTCTATGGATCGGAGCGTGGAATGTCAGATCCCTTAATCGGGCAGGTAGGTTAGAAAATTTAAAAAGGGAAATGGATAGGTTAAAGTTAGATATAGTGGTAATTAGTGAAGTTCGGTGGCAGGAGGAACAAGACTTTTGGTCGGGTAATTACAGTGTTATAAATACAAAATCAAATAGGGGTAATGCAGGAGTAGGTTTAATAATGAATAAAAAAATAGGAGTGCGGGTTAGCTACTACAAACAGCATAGTGAACGCATTATTGTGGCCAAGATAGACACAAAGCCCATGCCTACTACAGTAGTACAAGTTTATATGCCAACTAGCTCTGCAGATGATGAAGAAATTGATGAAATGTATGACGAGATAAAAGAAATTATTCAGGTAGTGAAGGGAGACGAAAATTTAATAGTCATGGGTGACTGGAATTCGTCAGTAGGAAAAGGGAGAGAAGGAAACATAGTAGGTGAATATGGATTGGGGGGGAAGAAATGAAAGAGGAAGCCGCCTTGTAGAATTTTGCACACAGCATAACTTAATCATAGCTAACACTTGGTTCAAGAATCATAAAAGAAGGTTGTATACCTGGAAGAATCCTGGAGATACTAATAGGTTGGGAAGGAGACCAGACAGCGTGGTCATCGGTCTCATCGGATTAGGGAAGGATGGGGAAGGAAGTCGGCCGTGCCCTTTCAGAGGAACCATCCCGGCATTTGCCTGGAGTGATTTAGGGAAATCACGGAAAACCTAAATCAGGATGGCCGGACGCGGGATTGAACCGTCGTCCTCCCGAATGCGAGTCCAGTGTCTTACCACTGCGCCACCTCGCTCGGTACTAATAGGTATCAGATAGATTATATAATGGTAAGACAGAGATTTAGTAACCAGGTTTTAAATTGTAAGACATTTCCAGGGGCAGATGTGGATTCTGACCATAATCTATTGGTTATGAACTGCAGATTGAAACTGAAGAACCTGCAAAAAGGTGGGAATTTAAGGAGATGGGACCTGGATAAACTGAAAGAACCAGAGGTTGTACAGAGTTTCAGGGAGAGCATAAGGGAACAATTGACAGGAATGGGGGAAAGAAATACAGTAGAAGAAGAATGGGTAGCTCTGAGGGATGAAGTAGTGAAGGCAGCAGAGGATCAAGTAGGTAAAAAGACGAGGGCTAGTAGAAATCCTTGGGTAACAGAAGAAATATTGAATTTAATTGATGAAAGGAGAAAATATAAAAATGCAGTAAATGAAGCAGGCAAAAGGGAATACAAACGTCTCAAAAATGAGATCGACAGAAAGTGCAAAATGGCTAAGCAGGGATGGCTAGAGGACAAATGTAAGGATGTAGAGGCTTGTCTCCCTAGGGGTAAGATAGACACTGCCTACAGGAAAATTAAAGAGACCTTTGGAGAGAAGAAAACCACTTGTATGAATATCAAGAGCTCAGATGGAAACCCAGTTCTAAGCAAAGAAGGGAAGGCAGAAAGGTGGAAGGAGTATATAGAGGGTTTATACAAGGGCGATGTACTTGAGGACAATATTATGGAGATGGAAGAGGATGTAGATGAAGATGAAATGGGAGATAAGATACTGCGTGAAGAGTTTGACAGAGCACTGAAAGACCTGAGTCGAAACAAGGCCCCGAGAGTAGACAACATTCCATTAGAACGACTGATGGCCTTGGGAGAGCCAGTCATGACAAAACTCTACCATCTGGTGAGCAAGATGTATGAGACAGGCAAAATACCCACAGACTTCAAGAAGAATATAATAATTCCAATACCAAAGAAAGCAGGTGTTGACAGATGTGAAAATTACCGAACTATCAGTTTAATAAGTCACAGCTGCAAAATACTAATGCGAATTCTTTACAGACGAATGGAAAAACTGGTAGAAGCGGACCTCGGGGAAGATCAGTTTGGATTCAGTAGAAATGTTGGAACATGTGAGACAATACTAACCTTACGACTTATCTTAGAAGAAAGATTAAGAAAAGGCAAACCTACGTTTCTAGCATTTGTAGACTTAGAGAAAGCTTTTGACAACGTTAACTGGAATACTCTCTTTCAAATTCTGAAGGTGGCAGGGGTAAAATACAGGGAGCGAAAGGCTATATGCAATTTGTACAGAAAGCAGATGGCAGTTATAAGAGTCGAGGGGCATGAAAGGGAAGCAGTGGTTGGGAAAGGAGTGAGACAGGGTTGTAGCCTCTCCCCGATGTTATTCAATCTGTATATTGAGCAAGCAGTAAAGGAAACAAAAGAAAAATTTGGAGTAGGTATTAAAATTCATGGAGAAGAAGTAAAAACTTTGAGGTTCGCCGATGACATTGTAATTCTGTCAGAGACAGCAAAGGACTTGGAAGAGCAGTTGAACGGAATGGACAGTGTCTTGAAAGGAGGATATAAGATGAACATCAACAAAAGCAAAACGAGGATAATGGAATGTAGTCAAATTAAATCGGGTACTGCTGAGGGGATTAGATTAGGAAATGAGACACTTAAAGTAGTAAAGGAGTTTTGCTATTTAGGGAGTAAAATAACTGATGATGGTCGAAGTAGAGAGGATATAAAATGTAGACTGGCAATGGCAAGGAAATCGTTTCTGAAGAAGAGAAATTTGTTAACATCGAGTATAGATTTAAGTGTCAGGAAGTCGTTTCTGAAAGTATTTGTATGGAGTGTAGCCATGTATGGAAGTGAAACATGGACGGTAAATAGTTTGGACAAGAAGAGAATAGAAGCTTTCGAAATGTGGTGCTACAGAAGAATGCTGAAGATTAGATGGGTAGATCACATAACTAATGAGGAAGTATTGAATAGGATTGGGGAGAAGAGAAGTTTGTGGCACAACTTGACTAGAAGAAGGGATCGGTTGGTAGGACATGTTTTGAGGCGTCAAGGGATCACAAATTTAGCATTGGAGGGCAGCGTGGAGGGTAAAAATCGTAGAGGGAGACCAAGAGATGAATACACTAAGCAGATTCAGAAGGATGTAGGTTGCAGTAGGTACTGGGAGATGAAGAAGCTTGCACAGGATAGAGTAGCATGGAGAGCTGCATCAAACCAGTCTCAGGATTGAAGACCACAACAACAACAACAGGTCATTTATACCTTGTACTGAAAAAGCTTCTCATTGCTATTACATATGTGAGTACATTTCAACAGAAATATCATATTGATTGCTGATATAAGGTTAATGTGTTCATGCTAGAACTGTAGCACATGCTTGTGGAATTTATGAGCAAATCCAGTGAAAGAACTAAACATGAAACGATACAACAACAATGAAATGCTCACACCTTGAAACAAGAAATCTTGGGAAGACTGGTTGTGTAGGTAACTGACCGGCTGTAGAACTAGTACTGCAAAAATTGTAGAGTGCCATCAGATTGCCCACTGGACCACAAAGATTCAAAATTTGTAGATTAATGTTGGAAAGTATGTGATACTTGAAAATTCTTGATAACATCTCTTTGTCTTCTTCATACAAAAATTATGTAAATCATATATGTGAATGTACTAAATATTTACTGACAAATGAGAGACTTTATTTCATGTATTATAAAGCAGTTAGGATCTGGGTACAATTTTTCAGTCATTACATTCTCACTATATCACCTGTTTGTGTTCTAGGGTGCAATAGTCCTTTGTGGAGGAAGAAGAATCAGTTTACCAGCACCATTAGAAAATGGCATATTTGTATCTCCCTGTATTCTGTCTAATTGTCATGATGACATGCGTGTTGTGAAAGAAGAAGTGTTTGGTGCTGTGATGACATTTCTGACATTTTCAACAGAGGAAGAAGTTGTACAAAGAGCAAACAAAACGCCTTATGGACTTGCGGGAGGTGTTTTTACTAGGTACGTTCCTTCATGTATTTAATATTATTTACATACCATTATTTATGCTGTTAGAGTGGTGAGAAGGATACTGGGTAGGATATTACTCATTTCATCAGCCAGAATGGCCGAGCGGTTCTAGGTGCTACAGTCTGGAGCCGTGCGCCCGCTACGGTCGTAGGTTCGAATCCTGCCTCGGGCATGGATGTGTGTGATGTCCTTAGGTTGGTTAGGTTTAAGTAGTTCTAAGTTCTGGGGGACTGATGACCTCAGAAGTTAAGTCCCATAGTGCTCAGAGCCATTTGAACCATTTTGTTACTCATTTCAGGGCACAAAAAAGAGTTAATCTAAGTCCTGGCAGAGAATATGATTCAGCTGTTCCAGTCCTGGGTGCTACTGAGTCATGAGAGGAATGCTCCTTTGTGGTTGGACAGTGGTAATATGGAAGGTAGTAGGTGACTCATGTTCTTTACAATTTTGGGAGGGTAATTTTGTTCTGTGAAGGCCTCAGTGAGACGCTTGGTATATTTGGAGAGGGATGTTCAACACTATAGTTGCAACTGCCATGAGTGGCTAGGTTTTACGGAAGGGACTTCTTGGCACGGGATCGGTGATAGCTGCCAAGTAGATGTACCACTGGTGGTTGGTAGATTTGATATGGAGCAAGGTACTGATGCAGCCAACTTGAGGTGGAGGTCAACATCAACTCTCCAGATATAGCAAGTGTGTCAATGAGACTTTCAAAGATCAAAATTGCCCTCCCAGCCTTCTACAAAAACATCTCCTGTGCCTTGTCTCTCCTGTCACTTACCACCTACCACAGTCCCATCATCTGGCCATAAATGAGCACTCCTCTCATGACTCAGTACCACCCAGGAGCAACTGAATCATGTTCTCTGCCAGGGTTTCAACTACCTCTCATAGTGCCCTGAAATGAGGAATATCCTACCCAGTATCCTTCCCATTCCTCCCTCAATGGTATTCTGCCTTTAGCCAAATCTATGCAATATCCTTATCTGTCTCTACTCTACCACTGTTCCGAAGCCGTTGCCTCATGGTTCATATACCTGTAACAGATCTAGCTGCAAGATCGTCCCATAGATCCTCCCACCATCATCTAGTCCAGTCTGATCACAAGCATCAGCCACTCATCAAAGGCAGGACTACCTGTGAAACCAGTCATGTGATCAACAGACCGAATTGCAATGACACTGTGCTATGTTTTAAGTGGGCACAACAACCGACAAGCTGTCCAACTGCATGAATGGCTGCCAACAAACTGGCCAGGAGACAGCTGGGCCAACCAGTTGCTGAAAATGCTGCTCATCGTAATGTGCCTCACTTCAATGACTGCTTCACAACCTGTGCTGTCTTGCTCCTTCCCACCAACACCAACAGTGGCCTTTCTGAAGTGCGCAAGTGAGAACTCTCCCTGCAATACACCCTACGTTCCTGTACCCCCCCCCCCCCCTGCCCTCTCAACTACTCCTCACAGCCTCAGCCTTCGCTCGTCCCTGCTCTTCACCCACTTATCCCCTTCCTTGCTCTCATTGCAGCACTACACAGCCTTTTATTCCACTCATGCTCCCACATGTCTCTCTTTTTTTCCCCTCCTCTGCTTTCCTCCTTTTCTGCTCCCCTCCCCTCTCCCCTCTCAAACTATCCAACTGCACCTGGACAGCACTGTCCTGACCCCATCATGGCCCTGCATGCAGCACTACACCCTACCCTGCTATCCTTCCCCCTCCCCATCCCAGTCTCCTCCTTACCCCCACCACCCAGACTGCTTCTCCCATCAGGTGCAGCTGTTTGTAGTCTGGCCTCACTAGCCAGAAACAGTGGTTTTTGTGTGTGTGTGTGTGTGTGTGTGTGTGTGTGTGTGTGTGTGTGTGTATGAGCTGTGCTTGCATGAATGCGTGGGTGTTTTCTACATTAGAAGAAAGCTTTTCAGCCGAACGCTCACATGTATAGCAGTCTTTTTGTTGTGCTTGTCTACTTTCCATATTTTTGTTATTCCATCCTGGATGAGTTTCCACTGTTGTTAACATGTTACCAGTGTTAACAAAAAAAATAGTCTGGCCATTTAGGATTAGATAATAAGGATAAAATAAAGAAGGATTTACAAGAATAACAATGGGAATATAATTATGAAGCAGTTGCTGGAAATAAGAAATGTAAATCTTTTAAATAAATTTTTAAGTCACTTTGAATTTTTTTTCTGCTCATACTGATGAGAATATAATTGAAGGGGATGGAGGGAGGGGGGCAGAAGGCTAAGTAATGCCTGGAAATAAATTGTGTTAAAAAAGAGACTTCTCTGTAACTCAGAGGACAAGTCACAATCTAGAATTGAACAAATTAGAGTATGCATCTTCAATACTTAATACATATTAGCAGCAGAAGTTGGGTCTTAGTCTGATATTGCTGATCAAATAGTATTCACATCTGACATAGAATATATGAATGTGTAGTAGAATTGGCTTAAGCATCATTTATTTATAACCTGTGTGTTATGGACACACAGCTGAGTTTCATTTTTATGATGTGATAGGCATAATCATGTACACATGCTTCAGAACTCCAAAACTGCTCATGCTCCAAGAAAAAAAAAAGTAGCTGTTGCAAGGGATGAAAGATGTTTCAACTGTCGGCACAAAACCCAGTCTTCAGGGAGATGGAGAAAATAAACTACTCTGTAATGGTTTTAGAACAATTTCTCCCCTTAAAATCCTTTGATGAAACTAATTTGAGTTTCCTTTACAGTGAGTTGTGTGGTGTTCAAAATTTTTAAGGCTGAAGGTTGTTACGATAGAGCATCCAGTATCATATTGACGTTACAAGAGAAATATTTATTTCAGAGTCAAATTTCTGTTATCTAAATGCTTGTTTGGTCCTTTTGTTATGCATTAAGTTGCAATAAATCAGGGAAAATAATGTCTTTTGATTTGTTTTCTAAATTATATGTCTCCTGGGAGACAATGTTCAAATTTTCGAAACCTCATACGACTGTATTTGCTTAACTTTCTGTTATAGGATACAGTGCATTTCCAAAAATGTCAATAATTACTTTTTAATTCAATAGTCTGGTGTTCTATCTTCCTGCGAATTGAAGACAACTAGTATAGTTTTTTTAATTCTATACCCTTTGCTATTGATTCCTAAATAAAAATCTTCTGACAATTTTGCATAGTAAAAGATCAGTGCTTGACATAAACTTGTCTATAACTTCAAATGCTGCATTTTGTTCTATGTCCTGCAGCAACAGCTAACTCGTTTCAATACTTTTAATGGTGCCAGATTATTTAAACTTAAGTCATCCACAAATCTTGATAAAAGCAACAAAGACTTAAAAAAAAGTATAAAAGAAATTTTAATTGTGTTTCTGCAATGTAGTTTTGAAAAATTTTGAGTAGCCTCCAATTTGGCAGTGCCTGTTTAAGTGCCCTGTGAAGGCATATTTGTCCTAAAATTTTAAGTGTTTCTTTGAACATTCCAATTTTTAAAGTTTACAATAATGCCACTTTATCCAAAAACTTCCGACATGTTATCAATAGCTAGTAGATACTCTTCCCATGTATCTACCCAGTGAGTTGGTACATTGGGTAAGAAACTGGATTCTCATTTGAAAAGATGCATGTTCAAATCCCTGCGTGGTGACCCGATTTAAGTTTTCCATAGTTTCCCTAAATTGCGTAAAGGCAAGGCCCAAGATAGTTATCGGATTGTGCTCCATCTCTAATGATCCTAGTGTTCCTTCCTTCTTCTTCCACACCTATTTGTTTTTATTAAGATAGCATCCATATATATAGTTATTCTTGTCAAGAGCATTTATCCTAGTACTTGGTTCAGTGTTCACAGAGATGTGGAAATTGACTCTTTTTACCCCAAAGGTTGACACCATCAACTGGTAGAAGTAATGCATTGGACTTTCTACTTTCTTCAAAAAATTTAATCAACCAATAACTAATGATGAGGCTGAAGCTGGTCAGATAATACATCTGTTTGAAATTCTGTAATTGCTCTTCTGCACTTCTCTCATTGATCACTCTGGGGCAGTATTATTCAATTGACTAATCTAGTGTCAGTTACTATGCAAACATGTCCATCCACTTTGCTTATTTGATGCATTCAATTGTTATAACAAATGATGGAATGCCCTGTAATGCCATATCTGGCATTCATTTTGTGTCTTGTCGTGTGGCACTGTTCTCCACAAGTGTGGGTAAGCTTTTATTATTATGCATTCAGAGTTGTTAATTATTCCCAGTTCAATTTAAAATACTTCTGCACATTTTTGCAGTATGGTGACCATGTCCTATTTCATACAGTCCTCTTTGCATCTACTGCTATAAATTTTGATTCATTTCTTTCTCTGCTGTCATCTTTTCTCTGTTAGTACATTGTAATCTCTCATAACCTCTTCTTCATCTAATTTTATTAGTATAACTCTTAGTTGCACACTGATAACTCCTGAATTTCTTTAAGTTCGTTAAACCCTAGTTTTCTCTCAGTAGCTTCCTGTTATTTTACTAGTCTCACAAAACTCAATCTGCACTGACTGAGTGAAGTAGCTAAATGGTAAGACACTGGATTTTTATTGGGGAGGACAGTGACCCAAATCCCTCTCTGAACTACCAGATCTAAACTGGTTAAGGAAAATGCTTGGATGGCTCCTGTGAAAAGTAATCATTTTTCTATCTTTAATGACTTCATTGCCAATGGGACATTAATCCTTAATCTTCCCTCCTTCAGTATGCACTGCATATGCTATTAACCAGTCTATTACTAAACTAAAGCTGACACCTGAAGATAGTTCAATCAGAACAATTTATTTGTATTGATCCTGTCGTATTGCCAACTTGTTCAGTACCTGACCACCTAATGGTGTGCTCTTGCTGCCAGCTGTACTGAATTCTGGAGATGTTGATTGTTGTGCAGATTCACATAGCTTCTCAGGTGAATTTATTTTATTTGTTAGTTAATACCACCCACAAAAGTATTATTTTCTGTTTCCTGAGCTAGAGCTGCTTTGTTTTGATAATGTATAGTACTTCCATTATTAACAAAACTGATTAGCTCTTCCTCTTGCTCTAAATCAAGCAAGAGCTCATCCATGTATAGCAGGAGGTTTAATGAAGGATTTGTTATGAAACTTATAGCATACCCTTTGTAATTTCCTCCCATTATATTGATTTGTCTCTGTAAATTACTGGAATTACTTTTATGCATCATGTTCCTTAAACAAGGCATAAACCACTCACCAGTTATACTGTAAATGTCACAGAGATGCATCTTCTCTGATGGTACATTATGATTCACATAATCAGATGTTAAAAAGTTTGAGCTGGTAATGTGGTGGTATTGTGTGACTTAAAAAGAAAGCAAACTTTCTCTTAGTGAAAGTGTGAATGAAAGTAACAGTGCAGTAATATCTCTGAAATCGGACTATGACTGTTTAATTTCCCATCAGTGCAGTTGATCATCAGTGAAATCTAGTTATTATCATATTTACAAAAAGAGTTAAATATTATTCCACATTTATTTTATTGTTGGTAGGTGGAATATGGCCCTCAGACATACTGCACATATATTTTTCTAATGCAGTAACTTAATGACTTAGACCCAATGTAGGTATTCATATCCTTATTGCCATCTCCTTTCAAAGATGCTTAACAATGATATGCTCATATCTGTTGGAAAGTAATACCTTAATTAAAGCAGCACTCTGTACATAAAAGGGAACATTATTTTTTACATACTTTTGGGAATGCTTTTAACACCTTGGTGTCCAAGCCCATGTGCACCTCAAGCCATAACACTGCATTCCAAGGCCCATCCCCAAGTATATCTTGTATCAGTATGTTTCACAACACTTAACCCCCCTGTCACTTGAATGAGTTTGTGGAGCACTACTAGGACGCAAAGTGAGACACTAAAATTATTGTACTAAGCATGAAAAATAAGGAACTGGTACAGTTTTAATTATAGCTTGTGGTCCCTCACAAGGGAACCTCCCCATCGCACCCCCCTCAGATTTAGTTATAAGTTGGCACAGTGGATAGGCCTTGAAAAACTGAACACAGATCAACTGGGAAAACAGGAAGAAGTTGTGTGGAACTATGAAAAAAATGAGCAGAATATACAAACTGAGTAGTCCATGCGCAAGATAGGCAACATCGAGGATAATGTGAGCTCATGAGCGCCGTGGTCCCGTGGTTAGCGCGAGCAGCTGTGGAATGAGAGGTTCTTGGTTCAAGTCTTCCCGACAGAAAAATTTGATTTTTTATTTTCGCAAAGTTATGATTTGTCCGTTCGTTCACGGACGTCTCTGTTCACTGTAATAAGTTTAGTGTCTGTGTTTTGCGACCGCACCGCAAAACCGTGCGATTAGTAGACGAAGGATGTGTCTTTCCAATGGGAACCGAAAACATTTGATCGCAAAGTCACAGGTCAACCGATTCCTCCACAGGAAAACACGTCTGATATATTCTATACGACACTGGTGACGGCATATCCGTCACGTGACAGGAATATGTTGTCGACCCACCTAACTTGTACACTTGGTGAATGGGTAAAAAGATTCTTCTGCCTTGTCCGATTTAGGTTTTCTTATGAATGTGATAATCACTCCCAAAAACGTGATGAAAACATAAGAGTTTGTCACATAAACTGCAACAAATGAATGCAACAGTTTCACAGTCGCACAGTTTTGCCTGTGCTCTGTCATAACATATGTTTTTAACGTTTTCAAATTTTTCCGTGTGTAGACCGTCAAATCCTGCATATGTCCAAGCAAATCTAAACATGTCCTAGAATTTTGGAGAGGGAAGTTGATTACTTGTGAGTGCCTGAACTGAAAATTGTCTGAAAATAAAAAATTAAAACTTTTCACTCGAGGGAAGATTTGAACCAAGGACCTCTCCTTCCGCACCTGCTCACGCTAACCGCAGGACCACGGCACTCCTGAGCTCATATTATCCTTGATGTTGCCTATCTTGCACATGGACCACTCAGTTTGTATATTTTGCTTATTTTTTTCATAGTTCCATACAACTTCTTCCTGTTTTCTCGATTGATTTGTGTTCAGTTTTTCAAGGACCATCCACTGTGCCAACTTATAACTAAATCTGAGGGGGGTGCGATGGGGAGGTTCCCTTGTCAGTAGCGTTCTCGCTAGCTCCCGGGTTCGATTCCCGGCGGGGTCAAGGATTTTTCCTGCCTCGAGATGACTGGGTGTTGTTGTGTCGTCTTCATCATCATCATCATCATTCATCCCCATTACAGTTGGAGGAAGGCAATGGCAAACCACCTCCACTAGGACCTTGCCTAGTAAGGCGGCGCAGGTCTCCCGCATCGCTCCCCTACGCTCTGTAAAGCAGTATGGGACTCATCATAATCATCATCAATGACACAGTAGAAGGCTTTCCCAAAACATTGACTATGATGAATGAAAATAATTTATTCACTTGTTAGCTAGGCTTCATTGTGTGACAAAATACCAACAAATTTGAATCACTAATAACTATGAGACTAATAATGCATAAACAATGATTGGGCCCATAACACATCTACATCTGCATGACTACTCTACAAATCACGCATAAGTGCCTCACAGAGGGTTCATCTAACCACCTTCACAATAATTCTCTGTATTTCCAGTCCTAAGCACTGTGCAGAAGAAACGAACACTTATACCTTTCCATGCGATCTCCGATTTCCCTTATTTTATATGATTATCATTTCTTCCTGTGTCGCCAACATAATATTTTCACTTTCAGGGGGGAATGTTGGTGATTCAAATAACGTGAGAAGATCCCACTGCAACAAGAAACGTCTTTGTTTTAATGTTGTCCACACCAAAACCCTGTGTCATGTCCATGACACTCTCTCCCCTGTTTCTCGATACCACAAAATCTGCTGCCCTTCTTTGAACTTTCTTGATATACTCCGTTAATCCTATCTGTAGCAGTACTCCAAAAGAGGACAGACAAGCATTAGCAGATCTGTTGCATCTGCTAAGTGTTCTGCCAATAAAACACAGTCTTTGGTTCAACTTCCCCACAACATTTTGCAATATAAATTGATCATAATTGTAATTACTATGTATTTAGTTAAATTTATGACATATAGATTTGATTGATTTATTGTGTAATGGAAGTTTAATGGATTCCTTTCTGCACTCATGTGGATAACCTCACATTTTCCCTTATTTAGGATCAATTGCCAATTTTTGCACCTTACAGATATCTTACCTTAATCATTTTTCAATTGATTTTACTAGATGATAAGCGACAGCAGCATCTGCAAACCACCTAAGACGGGTGTTCAGATTGTCTCCTAAATTGTTCATATAGATAAGAAACACCAGAGGGCCTATAACAGAACCTAGGGGAACTCGAGGAATCCCTTATGTTTTACTAGATGACTTTCCATCAATTACTATGAACTGTGGCCCCTCTGACAGGAAATGATGAATCCATTTTCATAGCTGAGACAATATTCCATGAGCGCACAGTTCGATTACAAAAGCTTTCTGGAAATCTAGAAATATGAAATCAATTTGAACTCCTTTGTTGATAGCACTCAAAACCTCGTGTGAGTAAAGAGCTAGTTGTGTCTCACAAGAACAGTGTTTTCTAAATCCCTGTTTACTGTGTGTCAGTAGACTTCTCTCCAAGGTAATTCAAACACAATAGAAGTATAGAGCTATTGCATCAGCATACTCTGAAAGGAACCTAAGTGGTATACAATCTGGACTGGAAGACTTGCTTTTATTAAGTGATTTAAGCTGCTTCACTACTCCAAGAATATCTACTTCTAAGTTACTCATGCTGGCAGCTGTTCTTGATTTGAATTCTGGAATAGTTACTTCATCTTCTTTGGTGAATGAATTTCAGAAGACATGTGTTTAGTAATTCTACTTTAGCAGCACTGCCATCAATAGTATTTCCATTGCTGTCATGCAGAGAAGACACTGGTTGTGTCTTGCTGCTAGCATACTTCACATATAACCAGAAACTCATTGGATTTTCTGCCACATTTCAAGAGAAAGTTTCATTGTGGCAACTATTATAAGCATCTCACATTGAAGTCCACACTAAATTTTGAGCTTCTGTGAAAGATCACCACCATTCTTGGGGGTTTTGCAGTTGTTTAAATTTGGCATGCTTTTTTCATTGTTTCTGCAACAGTGTTCTGACCTGTTTTATGTGCCATGGGGGATCAGCTCTATCTTTTGTTAATTTAATATAAATCTCTCAATTGTTGTCAATATTATTTCTCTGAACTCAAGCCACATCTGGTCTACACTTACATTGTTAATTTGGAAGGAGTGGAGAGTCTCTCTCAGGAAGGTGTCAAGTGAATTTTTATCTGCATTTTTTAATTTTGTGTGCGTGTATGTGTGTGTGTGTGTGTGTGTGTGTGTTTGTGTTTGTGTTTGTGTGTGTGGTGTTCAGTCTTGCTACATCAACTCTGTGTTCACCAATCCCTGTGTCTGTTTTGATGTTCATCATTAGCTCAGGATTATTTATTGCTAAGAGGCCAAGTGTGTTTTCACAACTGTTTACTATTTGAGTGAGACCACGAACTAATTTCTCAAAATAATTTTCAGAGATTGTGTTTAGCACAATTTTGAATGATATTTTAGGCATACTTCTGGATTTAAATATGTATTTTTGCCAACACATCAAGAGTAAATTGAAGTCACCACCAACAATAATTGTATGGGTCAGGTATGTGTTCGAAATAGACTCAAATTTTCTTTGAACCTTTCAGCAGTTGTACCATCTGAGTTGGGATGTCGGTAAAACAATCCAGTTATTTTATTCTGGTTGCCAAGAATGACCTCTACCCATAATAACTCACAGGAACTATCTACTTCAGTTTCGCTACAAGATCAACTACTTCTAACAGCAACAAACATGCCACCACCAACTGTGTTTAGCCTATCCTTTCTGAACACCATTAGGTCCTTCGCAAAAATTTTGGCTAAATTTACTACCAGCATTATCCGGCTTTCAGTGCTTACAACGATTTGACCATCAGTGCTGTCTATTAGCACTTGGAGCTCTGGTACTTTCCCAACACAGCTCCAATGATTTACATCTGTTATACTGATGGTTCCTGGATCTACTATCTTCATGTGTTCGACCTGCACCCTTTGAGATTGAAGACCATTTTGTGTTTCTCAGAGATGCTCTAACCTAAAAAATTGTACAGTCTATGCTACACAGCTCCTCCTACTTGTGTAGCTGCTTCTTGCACATAGTGGGCTCCTGGCCTATTTAGTGGAACCTGAAACCCAACCTCACTATGGTGCAAGTCCAGGAATCTGCAGCCTAAACAGTTGCAGAACCATCTTAGCCTCTGATTCAGACCCTCCACCGGGCTCTGAACCAGAGATCCACAATCGATCCTGTCAACTATGCTGCAAATGGTGAGCTCTACTTTCATCTCGCAAGTAAGACTGGCAGCCTTTACCACTTCTGATAGCCTCTCAAAACCAGAGAGAATCTCTTCCAATCTAAAGCAACACACATCATTGGTACCAGCATGAGCCACCACCTGCAGTTGGCTGCACCCTGTGCTCTTCATGGCATCCAGAAGAACCTGTTCCATATTTGCAATGACTCCACCTGGTATGCACAAAGAGTCCACATTGGCTTTCTTCCCCTCCTTGTCAGCCATGTCCCTTAAGGGACCACATAACACGCTTAACATTGGATCTCCGAGCTGCAAATAATACCATCCTCTGTGACTACATTTGGCTGAGGGACATTGTCAGCCACAGATAGCACCTGAAAACTGCTTGCCAGGCTAACTGGGCAAGCCTTATGTTCAGTCCCCCTGAGAAGACTTTCACAGCCTACCACACACTGTGGCAACCTCCCACTTGACACCGGAAGAATGGTCAACCTCAATACGAGCAGTAACTGGACTGGCCGCCGGTGCGGACGGATCAGCAGACTTGTGGGTCATGTTGGATGTCCATTGGATCCCACAACTGATCCATGACAGTGATACCCATCCACTGCAGCCTCAAGCTGTTTAACCGAAGCCAACATAGCCTTTAGCTGAGAGTGAAGTGTCACCAACTCAGCTCGTGTCCGCACGCAGCAGTCACAGCCCCACAACTGGTCCACAACAGTGATGCCCATCCACTGCAGCCTCAAGCTGTTTAACCAAAGCCAACATAGCCTTAAGCTGAGAGTGAAGTGTCACCAACTCAGCTCGTGTCCGCACGCAGCAGTCACAGTCCCTATCCATACTAAAGATGATAAAAACTGCACTGCACAGAAATAACTGTTGACACACACTAGTACCGAGCGAGGTAGCGCAGTGGTTAGACACTGGACTCGCATTCGGGAGGACGACGGTTCAATCCCGCGTCCGGCCATCCTGATTTAGGTTTTCCGTGATTTCCCTAAATCGCTCCAGGCAAATGCCAGGATAGTTCCTTTCAAAGGGCACGGCCGACTTCCTTCCCCGTCCTTCCCTAATCCGATGAGACCGATGACCTCGCTGTCTGGTCTCCTTCCCCCAACCAACCAACCAACCAACACACACTACAAAACCCTCGTGTAGACACTGAAGAAAATGAAATAACTGTGTCTAATAAATTAGATTAACACACAGAGATTCAAATACTAAACTACCAAAGCTCACAGGTTAGACTAAGTAATCCACTCCTGGTTAGGAACTTGTAAAATGTCTCTAAATTGGTTGCTTTCTGACATAAACAAAAAATGTGAGAATGTGTCTATTGAATATTAAATTAACATCCAGAAATTCAAAAACAAAACTACCAAAGCTTATGTATGAAACTATATAATTCACTCCTGGTTAGGAACTCATAAAATGTCACAAAATCGTTTACTTCCCTGTTGCTGCTCTGTCTTGGCCAGTGGCTGCTGCCTGACTGTCAGATGATTTCTGTATGTGTTTGTCGCTCAATATTTGTTCTGTCTATGAGATCATGCCTTACAAATTATCTTTGTGTTAAGTTATAAATTGGTGTAGCTTGGAAACAGGTCATTGTGAAGAGCATATGGAACACTACTAGGAGCAAAGTGAGACAATAAAATTATTTGCTGTAATATAAATTGGTGAAAAATTGTATTAAATTGAAAATTACAAAGTAGTGACTCGTAAATAGCTCTGTATTATAGAAAATGAAAGTCAGAAGAAAGCTTTAGTTGAAAGGTATTCAAAATGCCTAAAAGAGAGCTGTGGCAGCATTGAAGAGTAATACAAATTCAGTACAAAGGGATTGTGCAGCTGACCCAACAGGCTTGCAACTGCCGATGACAGTCCAAACTTTGATTTATCTATTGTGGAACCATTACGCTATGTGTAAGCATTGTGTTAAAGACAGTTACGAAAAGGATAAATTGCTACTCGCCGTAAAGAAAATATGTTGAGTTATAGACATGGATGACGAAAAGACAGTTACACACTGAGCTTTCAGCCAAAGGCTTTTTCACACAAAAAGGAAAGACACAAACTCATTCACACAAACATGCACATCTCATGCACACATGACTGCTACCTGTGGCTGCTCCAGACAGACTGCATCTGTTGCATTGAACAAAAGCAATAAACTGGAATTAAACAGGTCATGGGGAGGGAGAGGTGGGTGCATGTGGAGGGAGAGAAGAGTGCTGTCTCACAGAGTGTGCAGAAGGTGGCAGCACAAGGCTGCCAGGCAGTGTTGTGAGGCTGTTCGGGGGACAGGGGGATTGGAGGGGGGAGTGGAAAAGGAGAGGATTAGAGAGGGTAAAGATAGGTAGGTACACTGACAGAGTGGCACACAATGAGGGTGAGGGGACATGAACTTGGAGGAGGTGATAGGACAGAGGGGCGGCCAGAAACTATTGGGTGAATGGTGTGGGGACAGTAAGATATTGCAGGTTGAGGCCAGCATAATTTTGGAAGTGGAGAAAGTATTGTAAGGATAACTCCCATACATGCAGTTCAGAAAAGCTGCTGGTGGGGGGAAGGATCCATATAGTGCAGATTGTAAAGCAGCCATTGAAGTCAAGCAACATTTGAAATCAAGGAGCCATTGAAATCAGGTGCATGTTGTGGTGCAGGGTGATCCACTTTGCACTTGGTTACAGTTTGGTGGTGGGCATTCGTTCTGGTGGACAGCTGATTGATAGTCATACCAATATAAAAATCTGTGCAATGATTGCAGCAGTGCTGGTATGTGACAGGAGTGGAATATGAAGTGCTGGGCCGTTGTATTGGGCAGATCATGCACCTTGTAGAAAGGGGCTGGCATTGGGAGTGGCTTAGGGATGTACAAGGATATTAAGGAGGTCGGGTGGTCAATGGAACACCACTTTAAGAGGCATGGAAAGAATGTTGGGTAGGACGTCTCTCATTTCAGGACATGTTGATCGATAATCAAAGCCCTGAAGAAGGATGTGGTTCAGTTGTTTCAGTCCAGTCTGATATTGGGTAACGAAGGCATCACTCCTTTGTACTTGCTTCTTGGGGGTAGTAGTAAGATTGGGGAAATGGTATGGGAAATTTGATTGCGAACTAGGTCTGTGAAGGTCTTTGTGAGACTTTCACCATACTGAGCAAAATAATTCTTGTCATTGTAGAAACACATCCCCAGATGGCCACACTGTAAGAGAGTGATTTTTTGGTGTGTAAGGGATAGCAGCTGTCAAAATGCAGGTACTGTTGGTGGTTGGTGGGTTTAATGTGGACGGAGGTGTGGAGGAAGTTGCCACAGAGGAGGAGGTCAACATTAAGGAAGGTGACATGCTGGGTTAAACCGAGCGAGGTGGCGCAGTGGTAGCACACTGGACTCGCATTCGGGAGGACGACGGTTCAATCCCGTCTCCAGCCATCCTGATTTAGGTTTTCCGTGATTTCCCTAAATCGTTTCAGGCAAATGCCGGGATGGTTCCTTTGAAAGGGCACGGCCGATTTCCTTCCCAATCCTTCCCTAACCCGAGCTTGCTCTCCGTCTCTAATGACCTCGTTGTCGACGGGACGTTAAACACTAACCTAACCTAACATGCTGGCTGGGGAGGACCACATGAAATGGATGGGACATAAGGTGTTGGGGTTGTGAAGGAATGAGAGTTGGGTGCCAGGGCCCTGAGTCCTGATTGTGAAGATATCATCAATGAACCTGAACCAGATCACAGGTTTGGGGTTTTGGGAGGCTAGAAAGGTTTCCTATAGATAGCCAATTAACAGATTGGTATAGTAGGCTCACACAGGGTGCCCAAAGCTGTGCCACAGATTTATTTTTATACCTTCCCTTTAAAAGAAGAAGTAGTTGTATGTTAGGATAAAGTTAGTAAGGTGTATGAAGAATAACATAGTGGGTTCGGAGTCTGAAGGACATTGGGATAGGTAATACTCAAGAGTGTGGGCATGAATGATGTTGATGTGTAGGGAAGTGGTATCAACAGTGATGAGTAGAGATCCAGGAGGTGAATGGGTGGGGAAGGTGGAGAAGTGGTTGGTATCTTTGACATGGAAGGCGAGATTTCAGGCAATTGGTTGAAGGTGTTGATCAGTAAGATCCGAATTGCTGTCAGTGGGAGCACAATAACCAGCTACAATGAGGTGTCCAGGATTGTTTGGTTTATGGATTTTGAGGAGCATGTAGAATGTGGGGGTGCAGGGTTCATAAGGGTAAGGAAGGACATGATTCAGGGGAGAGGTTCGGGGAAGGGTCTAGGCTTTAAGCGGGGATTGAAAGTTACATTGGACTTCCAGGACTGTATCATGGGCGGAGTGTATAGGTGGAGTCAGATAGTTGGCAGAGACTTTCCACCAGGTGGTCATTGCGATTCGTAATGACTGTAGTGGAATCTTTGACTGCAGGTAGGACGATTAGGTAAGTATCTTGTTTTGAGGCTGTGTATTGCTATCCTATATTCTTTTGGAAGACTGGTGTTCTTAGGAAGGATAGTTAGGCCAATTTGGAGGTAATAAATGCCTGGAAGGTGAGGAGGGGGTGGTTAGGTGGAAGGTGTGTGGGGGGGGGGGGGGGGGGGGGGGATCATGGTTGTATAGTAGTATGAACTGGGAGAGGCAGGGTTCAGTGTTGGGATTAGACTGGCCTTGGTTGGAGGCATTTGTCGCAAAGAACTGTTTCCATTTCATTTAAATGTCTGGCAGAAGGAGATTAGATCACTGACAGTTCCAGCGTGTTTAAATTTGGTTATATGGGTGGAGATGAAGCCTTTGGATAGGACTGAAACTTATGTGGGACTGAGAAACTTACAGAAAGATTAACAACAGTGCTCTGAGATTGTTTTGGCTCTGGATCTGGTGAGGTGTTGGTAGGCAGTCTTGGGGGACGCAGTAAGTTGAAAAGGTCATCTAGTCAGGATTTGGGTGCTGTGAGAGGTTGATGAGGAGGAACACTGTGCTTAAGATAGGGGTTGGATAGGTGCAATAGGATGTCAGCACATTGGGTGACTATGGAGGTGGTGTCTGCAGTGCTACTACAGGTGTTGGAGAGCAAGGGATTCAAATTCAGAGATGTGATGTCTATAGTGGGGATTGCTTAGTATCAATATCTTCAGTGTTGCCATAAGTTCTGGAAATCAGGGAATGTCAGGGAATTTCAAACACGTCAGGGAAATATCAGGGAAATTTGAAAAAAAAAAAAAAATGGAAAATCTCATTTTTGGCTCAGGAGATGAAATGGTTTGTTTACTGAGATGTCATGCATCGTTACTGGCTGGGTCCAGATGAGTATGTGCACTGTTTCCCTGCTCCTTCATTCCTATTACTTCTCCCGTTCCAACCATTCTCCTCAGCTTCCAGTCAGTGCTGCCATCACTTCTTGCCACTAGCATAGCAGCTGCCAATGACAGGCAGGGATGCATGAGGAGTGGTTTGTTTGAAGATTCTCAGAGGAGGTAGATGCAGCAGCCAGAGATGGTGGTCATGTGTGCATGAGTTGTGTCAATATCTGCTTTTTGACGTCTGCCATCATTTCCACACCAAAAAATCCTTTCCATACAGTGTGACCATTCAGGGCTACCTATCATCATGCCCTGGAATGAGAGACATCCCACCCAACATTCTTCCCACCCTCGTAAAGTAGTGTTCCATTGCCCACCCAACCTCAACAACATCCTACTCCATCCCTATACCAGCCCAAACCCCATTCCTCGCCACAGGGATCATAACCGTGTGCAAGATTGCAATCCACACACCCAGCACTATTCCTATTCCACTCCTATCACAGGCATATCCTACCCCATCAGAGGCTGAGCCACCTGTGAAAGCAGCCATGTCATATACCAGCTCTGCTGCAAACATTGCATAGCTTTTTTATATTGGTATGACTACCAACCAGGTGTGCACTAGATGAACAGCCATCACCAAACTGTGGCAAAGAGCAAAGTGGGCCAGCCTGTGGCACAACACGCAGCTAAACATAACGTGCTTGATTTTAATGGCTGCTTCATAACCCACGCCATGTGTAACCTCTCCCCACCACCAGCTTTTCTGAACTGTGCAAATAGGAGTTAACCTTACAACACCTTCTCCCCTTCCAAGATTTATTCTGGTCTCAACCTACAATAACCTACGTCCCGACACCCTCCACCCTTCATTCAATAGTTTCTGCCTCCTCCGACCTAATACCTCTTCCCAATTCACATCCCCTCACTCCCACTGTTCGCTGCTCTCTGGCAGTTCACCTTGAGTTCGTCATGCAGAGGATCATTGGTTGGGACAGTGCCTGGCAGCTCGCAATCGCTCTCAGAAGCTGCTCTCCACTTTGAAACTTCCTGACAGATTAAAACTTTGTGCCAGGCTGGGACTCAGTTGAGGGTCATTTGCCTTTCATTGGCAAGAGCACTTAAACTGAGCTACCCAGGTATGCCTCACAATGCTCTCTCACAGCTTCAACCCCATAAATACATCTTCTCTTACCTTTCAACCATAGTTGTGGCTAAGCCATTTCTACAAAGTATGCTTTCTTCTGGGAGAGCTAGTTCCTTAAAGGATGCAGGTAGGAGAAAAGGTACTGGCAGAAGTGAAGCTGTGCGGACCAGTCACAAGTTGTGCTTGGATTGTTCAGTGAAAGGCAAAGTTCCCAGGTTTGTGTCCCTGTCTTGCACACAATTTTAATCTGCCAAGAAGTTTCAAATCAGCACACACTCAGCTATAGAGGGAAAATTCAATCTGCAAACACTCTACTTCAAGTAAGCGGTTACTTCTTTCTCTATGAAAAGATCATCTTATGTAATGCTGCCCATTTCCATCATCTGAATCGTTGGTTCAGAAACTGCTTTCTAACATGGAGATACACTAAGGTGACAGAAGTCATGGGATACCTCCTAATATCATCAGACCTCTTTTGCCCAGCATAGTTGTTGGAGGTCCCCAGCAGAAATATTGAGCCATGCTGCCTCTATAGCTGTCCATAATTGCAAAAGTGTTACCAGTGCAGAATTTTGTGCACTACCTGTTCTCTCAGCTACGTCTCATAAATTTTACATTGGATCCATATCAGGTGATCTTGGTGGCCAAATCCTTCGCTCAGATTGTCCAGAATGTTTGTCAAACCAGTCACGAGAAATTTTGGTCCAATGACATGGTGGCACATTGTCATCCATAAAAATTCCATCGTTATTTGGGAATGTGAAGTTCATATCAATGAATGGCTGCAAACCATCTCCAAGTAGCTGAACATAACTGTTTCCAGTCAATAATCATGTCTGTTGGACCAGAGGATCCAGTCCGTTCCATGTGAACACAGCCCACACCATTATCGAGCCACCATCAGCTTGCACAGTTCCTCGTTGACAACTTTGGTCCATGGATTCATTGGTTCTGTGCCACACTTGAACCCTGCCATCAGCTGTTAACAACTGAAATTGGGACTCATCTGACCATGCCACAGTTTCCAAGTTGTCTAGGATCCAGCCAACATGGTCACTGCAGGCAATGTCATGCTGTTAGCAAAGACACTTGCTTTGGTCATCTGCTGCCATACACCATTAATGCCAAATTTCACAGCAATGTCGTAACGGATGTGTTCATCATCTGCCTTACATTGACCTTCGTGTTTTTCTCACGCAGTGTTGCTTGTCTGTTAGCACTGGCAACTCTATGCAAGTGCTCCTCCTCTTGCCTGTTAAGTGAAGGCTGTCAGCCACTGCATTGTCTGTGGTGAGAAGTAATGCCTAGCATCTGGTATTCTCAGCACGCTCTTGACACTGTGGATCTCTGGATATTGAATTCCCTAATGTTTTCTGAAATGGAATGCCCCATGCATTTAGCTCCAACTACCATTCCACATTCAGAGTCTGTTAATTCCACATGCTTGGCCTTAATCACATCAGAAACCTTTCCACATGAAACACCTGAATGCAAATGACAGCTTTGCTAATGCACTATCCTTTTACGCCCTGTGTACATGATACTATCACCATCTGTATATGTGCATTTCACTATCCCATGACTTTTGTCACCTCACTGTATGTAACAAGCAGTAACAATGAGCTGCAGCAGCACTCCTTTTTGCATTTATACAGAAAATTGGCACAGCCAGTTACTTAGTACTGTGTCTTCAACAATGAAATGTACTGTCATGGACATTGTCCTTATTCTATTTACTGCAAATTCAGCCAACATTGTTATTTTTTTGATTGTGTTCTGTTTAGTTTTATTATGTTATAGAAGATGTTAATTGTATTGTGCATTTTATTTTGTTTACAACTTTTATTGAAACTGAACATTTGTGGTTATAGTACAGGAAAACTTTAGCAACCTTTCATACAGTAACTTTGTTATAAATTTCTCACCTTCTTCAGTGCTACTGTGATCATGTAGCAGCCTAATAATTTTCCTTTAAACCTTTTGATATATTTACATTTAATCATTTTCTACAGGTAAATATTCAGAATTAGACTTAAATCTATCGTGGAGTATCTTCAATTCAGTACCAACATTGGACTGATTATTACTTTAAAGTAGTGCACATGTTCTGAAAGACTATTTTACAGCATAGTATTGACATATAATTTTGATCCATTACAAGTGTTCAATTTATAGGTTCTTGGCCCTATAGCAACAATAACACATCTGGAGTGAAGGCATAGTGAAGCAGCATTGCTGACTTTTTAGTCTGGTCTCTGGCTTTGATGTGTGTAGATCCATGCACCAAGTGATATAATAAGACACATGTGTTACGTAGAGTATGATTGTCTTTTTCTCACTACCAATGCTAAGTGCCTACATTGGTGAAACTGAGTTTTCTTCTCCACCGAGTTTCCGCAACTATGCAGCTTCTGTGCATTTTCTGTGTTTCTGGTTGTGCCTGACAATGCTGTCTCATCAGCACTGGTTGTTATGTGACAGCAGCACAGATGCAGCAAACTATCCGCAAAATGTTGAAATGCACGTAGCAATTTCTTCTTCTGTAAGTGTGCAATCTTTAGTGACTCACAAGTGCCTATCGTGACAGACATTGTGCAGTGTACATCTCAACAATACCTGTGTCAGTCCCTGTTATCAGACTACAATAATACTGCTTTCACATAAAAATGCAATGATTGACAATCACTTCTTGGCACCTTCGACCCATCAGATCCACTTTGTGATGACTGTCTCACAGATGTGAATGTCAGAACATCCGCGTCTTCCATGCTGTGTAAAGATACATTTGCCTCAGCCTTTCCACAGCAAGCACAGCTTGGGCCAGTGGCTACCTGCCCTGCATGACTTCCACCAAATAAGGGGTCAGCCAACCCTCTCACACCAGTCGCCAGTTGCCACATGCCTTTCTGTCAAATGGGGTCCACTTCTGAAATGCTCCTATACAGCCGTCAACACTGGGTGAGATACACCATTTCATAAGATGCATCTACAACCCAACAGGACTTGCCGTCTTCCAATGAAGGACACACTGCTATGGTTTGCCTCCCTGAAGCTATTACTATGCCTCCACAGGGACAATACCACGATACAGGCTTTAGTACCACAATACCAGAATTTAGTATCTTACACCACAACTTTGCAACGACAATCCTATGATACTCCTACTCATTTCCAAAGAATCAATCTACTAGAGTCTGACCTCCTCCATGTCAAGGCATAGTTCACTACAGCAAAGTTAATAACACAGTATAACAGTGTCCTTGATGATAAGGCAAAGTTCATGACACTGGTTGCACACCTAAGTGGCAACAGTGACTTAATCAGTGATATCATTCTCCACCTTTCAGCTTGTGACAAGTACCCAACACTGAAGCACACCATCTATCTCTTTCACCAGAACAACAAGTGACACAGTCATCTGTTACAAAGAACTAAGCTCACAGACATTGTCACAATTGTGGTGCAGGCTCCACACAATTGCAAACCATTCTGTACTGTCTGATGCTATATTAAGGCCTCTCTGCCTACTTAAGCTTCCACTGCACATCCAGTCATCACTCCAAGTCAGTGAGGATTGCCCCATGACTGAACACATCACCCTCATTGACAAACTTCACAGGCTCCAGACACAAAATGACAGCATAAACAAGCCATAATTCTTCAAAGACTTTACGCTACATAACCGATGCATATATGGTGCAGCACGGCACACGGGCCAGCTGCCAACCAACTATCCCTACCAGCGTCTTCACTGACTGCAGCCACCACAGTTTACTACCTGTGATGCTTGCTCAGTCTGTGTCCAACTGGCAGACTGCTATACTCAGAAGCAAACTGCAAATTGGACCAACTGCCAGCGCAACTAGCATCCTATCACACCTGAGCCACTCTGGTTTCATACACATTCCGATGTGCAAGCTCAGAACTGGAAGCCACTGTGTCATTATCCAAACTGACATGCTGGTCAGACAAGGGCACAACAGGCTGTTGTGACATATCAAGCCACACAGTCTCCATATTGTGCACCACTGCCTCAAACATGACTTACCTGCCTGGCTCATGAAGGTTATGTCTTAAGGATTGCACAAGAGGAAGATTTCATCTCATGGAAACAGGATCTGACATGAATATACTCCCTCACAAACTAGCTTATCTGTCTTCTGGTACACTGATGACTACCTTACAAGCTGCTAATAATTCTGCAGTCACGGTCATTGGATCTGCTACTTCCACTATTTACTTGGTACCCAATCTACAACTGCATTGTGACTTTCTTTGTGATACAGTCACTGAACCAGTCATTGGGGGTTACTTCATAGCTCGCCGTGAGTTCAAAATGTTCAAATGTGTGTGAATTCCTAAGGGACCAAACTGCTTAGGTCATCAGTCCCTAGACTTACACACTACTTAAACTAACTTATGCTAAGAACAACACACACACCCATGCCCAAGGGAGGACTCGAACCTCCGGTGGGAAGGGCCGCGCAGTCCGTGACATGATGCCTCAATCCACGTGGCTGCCGTGAGTTGATTCTTGACCTTGTCTGACACACAGTTATGCATATCCCCACCGGATTACTTATCCAGGACTTCCAGTTGCTACATGCAATGAAATACCACCTACTATTTCACCACTTACGGACCTTGCAGTGGACTCTCTTTCTTCACATCTACATACACTGGCAGAATCTGTAGATTTGTCATTCTAATTGTGACACACAGAACAATTATGTATGAACAACCTAGCTGACACTGTTCGATAACAACAAGAGAATGGCACCCTCTGTGACTGATAGCCATTGGGGAAGCTTCACTAACTGCTGTGCATAACATCTTCGCAAGGACACACACTGCTACAGCTGCACCTGCACTCGCTGGGAACAGGGATTTGTATAGTGTTCAGTACAGCCTGCACTAGTTGTGTCCCACGCTCCACCTTCTTTGAACCTGTGCCAAGTTGCTGTTAATAACAATTCACTCCGTTGCATCATAGTCACTCCTGCATCCCCAGAATGACAGAAAGTGTGCTGCCTTGGCTCCTGATTGCCTTAAGTACCAAAGAGATGGTGAACAAAGTGTTAGCTGCTCAAATAGTCTGCTCATTTGACAGCCCCTGGATGTATCCAATCCATCTTGTGCTTAAAAAGGCTAGTACTTTCTAGCTTTTCAGAGATTACAAGTGCCTTAACATAAGGACCATTCCAGATACTTACGTAGTTCCAAATATTGAGGACTTCAGAAATCTCCTGGCGGGTGTCAATGTCTTTAGTGTAACAGACTACCAGATGGCATACCTACAAATACTGATGCATGCAGAGGATGTCGGCAAGACTGCTATAATTACACCATTCAGGCTCTATGAGTTTTTACAAATGCTGTACAGTTTAAAAAATGCTGCTCAGACCTGACAGAGATTGATTGATGGCATACTTTGAGACACTTATCAGTGTTACACCTACTTGAATGACAGACTAGTATTTTTGCCTTCTTCACACGGACATGAACTGCCCCTCAAATGAGTTTTCATGCCTTTGAAGTGGGTGGGAGTAATTGCTAATTAAGAAAAGTGCCAACTACACAAACCTACTGTGACTTTCCTCAGACAATTCCTCAGTGCTAACGGTCACAAGTCAATTGATGATTCCACTGCTCTTATCAGTTCACTGCTGCCTCCGCTATTGTACGAAAAGATCAGTAGGTTCTTAGGGATGGTAAATTTTGTATTGCAGACAACTCCCACATGCTGCCGACACTCAGCTTCTGATAACTCAGGCCCTGGGGAAAAGGTGGTCTCATGGACACTTCTCATGCTGCATGCTTTCAGTGACTCAAAACAATTCTTTTAACAGACTGTCGCTATCATACTAGGGATTAGCCGAGCGGTCTAAGGTGCTGCAGTCATGGACTGTGCGGCTGGTCCTGGCAGAGGTTCAAGTCCTCCCTATGGCATGGGTGTGTGTGATTGTCCTTAGGATAATTTAGGTTAAGTAGTGTGTAAGCTTAGGGACTGTTGACCTTAGCAGTTAAGTCCCATAAGATTTCACACACATTGGAACATTTGAACAATCCTCAGGCCCACCTTATTATTACATCTCACATGAGTGACAGCATCATCAGAGCCTTTGTCTAGCAATAAGTTGATGGAGACTTCCATCCCTTCCATTTATCCTTGAAAAAACTTTCAGATTCTCAGAAGAAGTGATTGGCATATGACCAGAAGCTCCTGGTGGCCTATGAGGCCATCATGTTCTTCCAGGAAGATGTCAAAGGCTGACAATCAACCTTATTTAACAATCATCATCTGCTAGCAGAGTTGATTACTAACCTGCCCTCCAGCTGTAGTGGACATTTAGACTTTATTTCTCAGTTCACCGCAGACATCCACCACATGAGTGATGCTGATAACCTTATTGTAGACTGTGTAGGGTGTCAGCTATTGTCAATGACCTCGACTTCGACATGATGACTCAGCCCCAACTCATCCATACAGAACTGCAGATTCTCATCTCAGACCCAACTTCCAGGCTTAATCTTTCATTTCAGCAGCTGCGTGGCACCAATAATTATCTTCCCTGTGATGTTTCTACTGGTAGGACACAATCTCTGGTTCTTCTTGATGTATGAAGTCTGGTATCTGACAAGTTACATGGCCTTGCACACCCACTACTTACTAAATGCTTCATCTGGCCTGGGACCAAATGGGACTGTAAACTATTGGGGCAGGCTTCTCCTGACAATGAGTTAAGACTGAATACAATGTTACCATCCCTTTAAGCAGGTTCTGTGTTGCAGAGGGATACCTTTTACATGTGCATGTGGACTTGGTAAGACACCTACCCAAATCCCAAGGAGCCTGCTACATAGTGTCCATCATTGACTGGGTTACAAGCTGGGTGGAGACCATATCTAATAGTGATATTATGCCAGAAACAGTGGCCTGTCCCTTGATAGACACTAGGATAGCCCTGCTGTCGTCACCACTGACCAAGGGCACCTCCGACGGAAGGGTTTAGTTGAGTGCTGGCATCACACACTGAAAGCCACAGTGGGGAGTGGGGAGTGGAACAGTGCTGTCATATGCTGGGGAGTGGAATGACGCTCTTCCATGGGTTTTACTGGGCATCTGCACAGTGTTTAAGAAAGACCTAATCATGTCCTTAGCCAAGATCACCTGCCACGAACCAATCCACTTACCAGCTGAATATTTCGAGACTGCACCAACTATCTCAGCCATAGACCTGCCTACAGTAGTACACAACATCAGCCATCATATCTCATGATTACACATTCAAAGTATTGCTGATGCACGCACACTGACCAAAAAAAAAAAGAAGTCACAGAATCAAAAAATAAATTTGTGTAGAGTAATGAAATTTCAAGAATAAATTTGTCAAGATAACATAACTAAGTGATTAGCATTTCAAGATCACAGGTTAATGTAAGTGTGAGATAAACCATTACATATGTGTAATGCTGGTACATTAATAACTGGTGTCACCATTAGTATGTTGAATGCAAGCATGTAAATGTGAAAGCATTGTGTTGTATATGTGCTGGATGTCAGTTTGTTGGATGGCGTCCCATGCCTGTTGCACTTGGTTGGTCAAAACATGGGCAGTTAATGCTCTTTGTGGATGTTGCTGGAGTTGTCCGATGATGTCCAACATGTGCTTGACTGGAGAGAGATCTGGTGATCGAGCAGTCCAAGGCAACATGGTGACACACTGTAGAGCATGTTGGGTTACAACAGTGGTATGTGGTGGAGCATTCTCCTGTTGGAAAACAGCCTGTGGAATGCTTTTGATGAATGGCAGTACAACAGAGTGAATCACCAGATTGACGTAAAAATTTGCATTTGGGGTATGTGGGATAGCAACAAAATTGATCCTGCTGTCATACGAAATTACACCCTAGATCATAACTCCAGTGTAGGTCCAGTGGGTCTAGAATACAGACAGGTTGTCTGCAGGTCCTCAGTTGGCTTCTTTCTAACCAGCACATGGCCACCACAGTCACTGAGGCAGAACCAACTTCGATCAGAAAACACAACAGACCTCTACCCTGTCCTCCAATGAGCTCTTTCTTGACACCACTAATGTCACAAAAGGTGGTGGCTTGGGTCAGTGGAATGCGCACCCCAGGGTGTCTGGCTCAGAGCTGTCCTTGAAGTAACCAGTTTGTAAAAGTTCATTGTGTCACTCTGATGTCAACTGCTGCTCAAATTGCTGCTGCAGATCTACATCTACATCTACATCCATACTCCGCAAGCCACCTGATGGTGTGTGGCGGAGGGTACTTTGAGTACCTCTATCGGTTCTCCCTTCTATTCCAGTCTCGTATTGTTCGTGGAAAGAAATATTTTAGGTATGCCTCTGTGTGGGCTCTAATCTCTGATTTTATCCTCATGGTCTCTTCGTGAGATATATGTAGGAGGGAGCAATATACTGCTTGACTCCTCGGTGAAGGTATGTTCTCAAAACTTCACCAAAAGCCCATACCGAGCTACTGAGCGTCTCTCCTGCAGAGTCTTCCACTGGACTTTATCATCTCCGTAACGCTTTCGCTATTACTCAATGATCCTGTAACGAAGCGCGCTGCTCTCCGTTGGATCTTCTCTATCTCTTCTATCAACCCTATCTGGTACGGATCCCACACTGCTGAGCAGTATTCAAGCAGTGGGCGAACAAGCGTACTGTAACCTACTTCCTTTGTTTACGGACTGCATTTCCTTAGGATTCATCCAATGAATCTCAGTCTGGCATCTGCTTTACCAACGATGAACATTATATGATCATTCCATTTTAAATCACTCCTAATGCCTACTCCCAGATAATTTATGGTATTAACTGGTCCCAGTTGCTGACCTGCTATATTGTAGCTAAATGATGAAGGATCTTTCTTTCTATGTATTTGCAGCACATTACACTTGTCTACATTGACATTCAATTGCCATTCCCTGCACCACGTGTCAATGCGTTGCAGATCATCCTGCATTTCAGTACAATTTTCCATTGGTACAACCTCTCGATATACCGCAGCATCATCCGCAAAAAGCCTCAGTGAACTTCCGATGTTATCCACAAGGTCATTTACATATATTGTGAATAGCAACAGTCGTACGACACTCCCTGTGGCACACCTGAAATCACTCTTACTTCAGAACTCTTCAATCCAATCACACAATTGGTCTGATAGTCCATATGCTCTTACTTTGTTCATTAAACAACTGTGGGGAGCTGTATCGAACGCCTTGCCGAAGTCAAGAAACACGGCATCTACCTGGGAACCCGTGTCTATGGCCCTCTGAGTCTCCTGGACGAATAGCTCGAGCTGGGTTTCACACAATCGTCTTTTTCGAAACCCATTCTGATTCCTACAAAGTAGATTTCTAGTCTCCAGAAAAGATGCTCCAGAGCCATACATTTAACACTATGGTTTTCCCTCCCGGTAATGTCACGTGCCCATCTGGAGCCCGGTCTTCTTGTGACTGTACTTTCTCGTGATCAGGGCTGCCAGCAATCATATACAGTGGCTACATTCCTGCCAAATATTTCTACAGAATGGCAGAAGCCTTTTTACAAGACCTCATTCAAACTCAGTGAGGGGTTGATAATGGCATCTTCGTTATCATAAAGACATTCTTGACTAACGTCAACTCACCAAATCCAATCTCAAACATAACTAATGCTCACAACCATTACAGCACGTATTTAAAGCAAACCTTGATTTACCACTCCATGGTGGCACTACTATCATCGCTCTTATGTGACTGACATATCATAATCATTCAGATGTAGAAACATGGCTACCAACTTTCGTTTATGTTATACTAATTCTTCTTACTGTTGTAATTGTTTTTACCCACCAGTCTATTGCAGAGTGCATGTATGTTTTATCTCACTTCTGATACCCAGTGGCTACAAACTCAACAAATATTTAACAGGTAGTATGATATAGATTCATATTTTGTTTTGTAATTTAAGGGCTTGGGCGTGCATAAGAATTGGTGTGCCGTTCTTCTTTGAATTGATGTAGTTAATTTGAACTTAAAGATCAACCACATGTGGCATCTGCTATTGTAATACTTTAGAATTGTCCATATGTGAACTACCTCCCAGTAAAATTCATTGATACTGTTTTCTCTCTTTTGTACTACCTGCTTCTCCCCCTCCTCCCTTTCTATTGACCTCTTTTTGTTTTTTCTTTTCTGTTTCTGTTCTTGAATGATTATGCCCTTTGTCTTGCTCCTTTTCAACTTAACTGTTCTCTTATTTGTTGTTGATGGTTCTCCCTTTTCATCATTCAGTCATAACTTATTTTAATTATAAACCTTTACTACTTAATTTTATACCATTTATTAACATTCTTTTCTCATTATCTACCACTTCTGTATTTATTATTAATTTTCTGCAGGTGTTTCTTTTCCTGTATGGCCATTATTCTCTGGATAATTAATTAACTTTTGGTCTTAAATGTGTTAATTAACTTTTGTTCTTAAATGTGTTAATTAATTTACGCAGAACGTATAATTTGTTTTATTTTCTTAATAAAAGTTCTCTTCTGTGTTCTTCTGAAGAAATCATCCTTCCCCATTTGTGTCCACCATCAGTCACTTCTTTGTATTTCTCCACATTTTCTGAACAGACACAATTGTTTCCAAAGATCAGGAATTTCCAGACCATCCTACAATGCTTTAAATGTCCATAGAGTAGTCCCTGATGTTTACAGATATTATAACTTCTATATTGTGTTGCTCTGTCTTGAATGTGTTCGTTGTATTATTTGACTGTGTTCAATTACTTTTTTTACAGAGATCTATCACGAGCATTTAGAGTTATAAGAAAACTGGAAGCTGGCACTGTCTGGATAAATAATTACAATCTGTACCCTCCAGAACTGCCATTTGGAGGGTACAAGTGGAGTGGAATTGGTCGTGAAAATGGAACTGCTGTTTTTGAACATTATACTCAGACAAAAACTGTATTTGTAGAGACGGGGGATGTTGATGCAGGACCCCTTTACCCACAATGAGTTTACTTCTCATTCCATTGTTGTTAATGAGACTGATGCTTTGTATGTTTTTTTATATATTATAAGAGGTGTAGAGTTCACACTGGTGTGTAATAGATTCTGGTGGCTAAGCATTTAGTTAGAACAAAAAACTTGACCTTTTGGTTTGCAGGTAATAAATCCATTTACTTCTGTGTTAAGGTGTAAATCCCTACTCCTAGATAACTGTTGTCAACAGAATCTTTCCAATATCTAAAACATATGTTGTTAAAACAGCTGCATAATTTGTCTTTCAGATTGATTGCTGCATCATACATTCCATAAATTGATTCCATGGTTCTCAAACATACAGCCTGATCTATCAAAAGCCCATAATATTTTGGCAGATGACCATTCCAACATCATCATGTGTTACTGATTGAATGAAGCATCATCACCACCTGATAATGGTGGGATGGTTGTCCACGGAAATATCCCGGACTTTCAATGATCGGATCTGGCAGTACACTTGAGAACCAATGAAGCAGCATATATGCTGGGAAAGCCTCAGATCACACATTCCATACATTTTTGGGACCTATGCACTTTAGGGTACAAAACTAGAGAAACTGAATAAATACAATAAATTCACACGTCCAGTTACATTAATAAATCATGCACACATTGTTTACATTTTTGATACTTATCTTTGAGTATTGTTCAAGTTGTTGGAGAGATGCTGATTTTTGTTTAAGGCTTTTTTCTAATAAATCAATTATAGTTTTACATCATAAAGCAATTATTTGTTTGTGTAAAAATGTAAAAGTGTCAGTGAAAAGAAAATTAATTATATATAAACACATAATGAGCATATCATATATCTGTACTTTTCACACCATTGTACAAAGTGTGCCAGAGGGCATTTTGTGTATAAGATTTTATGATAAATCTTATTTTATTATTGCTTACCACATAAGGATAATGGAATGTAGTCAAATTAAATCGGGTGATGCTGAGGGGATTAGATTAGGAAATGAGACACTTAAAGTAGTAAAGGAGTTTTGCTATTTAGGGAGTAAAATAACTGATGATGGTCGAAGTAGAGAGGATATAAAATGTAGACTGGCAATGGCAAGGAAATCGTTTCTGAAGAAGAGAAATTTGTTAACATCGAGTATAGATTTAAGTGTCAGGAAGTCGTTTCTGAAAGTATTTGTATGGAGTGTAGCCATGTATGGAAGTGAAACATGGACGATAACCAGTTTGGACAAGAAGAGAATAGAAGCTTTCAAAATGTGGTGCTACAGAAGAATGCTGAAGATAAGGTGGGAAGATCACGTAACTAATGAGGAGGTATTGAATAGGATTGGGGAGAAGAGAAGTTTGTGGCACAACTTGACTAGAAGAAGGGATCGGTTGGTAGGACATGTTTTGAGGCATCAAGGGATCACAAATTTAGCATTGGAGGGCAGTGTGGAGGGTAAAAATCGTAGAGGGAGACCAAGAGATGAATACACTAAGCAGATTCAGAAGGATGTAGGTTGCAGTAGGTACTGGGAGATGAAGAAGCTTGCACAGGATAGAGTAGCATGGAGAGCTGCATCAAACCAGTCTCAGGACTGAAGACCACAACAACAACAACAACAACCACATTTTTTAATATTTTTAATTTAATGTGGTAACATTTGTTAAAAAATTCAAAATGAGCTAAATAAATAGCTTTTGTGAGTGCTACTGCGTTCAAAATTTAGTATCCAGTTACATATTTGTATTAAATCTAAGACAACGGAACTATAGGAGGAAAAAAATTGAAAATAATGCTTGTACAAATGCGCTGGCCAATACTTTACCAAGAAAGAAAATAACTTAATAGATTTTCAATTTGCCTGTGTGGCGTGTGTTATACTTATAACACAGAAAACACCATTTACTTTCACTATGTAATATTTTTATTTGCACAAGATAAATCAAAACACAAAGAAATAGTTTTCGACAATCACGGTAACAGTCATGACGAATGTCTCACACCAACTAGTCAGCAACCAAAGTAAGTAAAACAAAGTACAAAAAAGCAAAGATATTAATATTTTCTGCCAGTTCTGTCACAGAACCCCCCCCCCCCCCCCCCGCCCCATCCCCCGGAGGAGCGTGAAGCGCATAGGAGGAGTGATGAGGAGTAAGTGATAAAGGGAAGGTAAACATTTAAGGCATGACAGGTGATAGCAATAGGGGTAGGAGGATTCGGGGAAGACGAAGGAGAACGGGGGGGGGGGGGGGGGGGGGGGGTTACTCTTATAAGTAAAACATTGGAGTCTACATAGGCTGAAATGTCATTTTGTGAAGTACCAGGAGCCACATTGAAGTACTGCAATAGCTTAATGTCTTTCTGGTCAGATGGCACAGAATTGTTTTGAATTCCAAATAAAAAAAGAAAAGTGTCCACAAGTTGTATTTTTATAGAGTCCACATCATAGTCACTCAAGTTCACTTGAAACACTAGTTCACTACTGCTGGCACTCGGAGGCGTGAAGTATAGAAGAGGGGGGCCTTGACTTGCAGAGAGTGTTTGATTAGCTTGTGGAGAAGGAAGAGGACAGGCCTCTGAAGTTTCCTGCAAAACAAATTCATTATCATGTATGTCGGTGTCGTTAAGGATCCATGCAGGTTTCAAGCGCTCAATGGACACGACAGATGGTTTGTACTTAAAGAGGATCGTATAAGTATTTTCAGAGCTAACAGGACCCAGTATGGGCCAGTGTAGCGTGGAGCAAGGGGTGGACGCACGGCGTCTTCTCTAAGCATCACATAGTTACAAAAACTGAGGTGTGGGTGAATGAAAACCGGAGGGGTAGCATGCGATCGAGGTTGCGGAAAACGTAACTTGGTGATGTGCTGTCGTACCAACTCTGGAAGTTGATCCTCGGGAAGTAGAGGAGGATCATCAAGAAAATCTGCCAGAAGTGCGAGGTTTTCTCCGTATATGATCTCAGCAACTGACGCTTTAAGGTCCTCTTTGAAAATAGTCCTCAACCCTAAAAGGACCCAGGGGAGTGCCTCAGTCCAAGAGGAAGAATGACACATTAGCGCTACCTTCAGGGTACGGTGCCATCGTTCTGTTAGGCCATGATAGGCTGTGGTTCTGAATTTGTTGATACCACACAGTTGAGAGAGGCGATTAAACAGATTAGATTCAAACAGTCTCCCCTGGTCTGTGGTAAGTGAAGAAGGGCACCCAAAATGAGAAAACCAATGGTGGACAAAAGCGTTAGCTACAGTGTCGGCCATAATGTCCGTGATGGGGATAGCCTCGGTCCAATGTGTGGTACGATCTATCGTGGTCAGTAAGTAACGAAAGTTGTTAGATATCGGTAACGGACCGATGATGTCCAAATGGACATGATGGAATCTACCTGAGGGCACAGTAAATTTGCCTAATTGGGGCTTAGCATGTTTGTGTATTTTGGCTCTCTGGCAAAGTATGCATGCTCTCGCCCACCGATTACAGTCTCTTTTTTACATTAGGCCAAACGTATCTCTCTGTAATGAGGCGTGTAGTCGCGCGAATGCTCGGGAGAGCGAGATTGTGGATTGTGTCGAAAACGTCTTTCCTAAGAGCTTTAGGGACTATAGGATGAGGATGACCTGTTTTAATGTCATAATACAAAGAGCAATCATCATTAGGGAAGGGAAGTAGAGCAATTTGCTAGGAAGTATCAGAGTCAGAGAGAAGGTGCTGTATCTCTGGGTCAGATAGCTGGAGCACGTGTAACCGGTGAGGATCAGTAGCTGTCTTCAGGGAGGACAAGCGTGACAGGTAGTCTGCTGCAACATTGTCATTACCCCTGGTATATTGAAAGTCTGAAACATATTGTAATACCAAATCCATATGGCAAAATCTTCTGGGTAGTACATCTAATGCTAGTTTGCAGCGAGCCTCGACAAGGGGCTCGTGATCTGTGTAAACTGCCACAAGTCGGGCTCCAATATCTGTACGAAAGTACTTTACGGCCTCATAAATGTTGTAAAGTTCCCGATCAAAAGCGGACCACTTTCTTTGCATTTCGGTGAGCTTTTTTGAAAAGAAACACAGGGGTGTAGTACCTGTTGGTAGGGTCAGTTGCAAAACTGCGCCAATAGCATTATCGCTAGCGTCTGTGGTTATTGTCAGGGTGAGGGTGAGACAGGGTAATAGCGTTCACCAGAGCGTACTTAAGTGAGTCAAAGGCTCGCTGCATGGTCTGATCCCATTCTGTGTGTCTGTCACCTGTGGTATTCTTTCCCTTTAAGTCCTCAGTGAGAGGGGCTTGAAGAGATGCCGCATGTGGAATGTGGAGTCTAAAAAAATTTACCATTCTGAGGTATCTACATAACTTTTTATAGGTTTGAGGGAGGGGAAGTTCAAGTATTTGTTGTTTTCTATCTGAGGTGGGACGAATGCCCTCATTATTGACCAAATGTCCCAGGAAAATAACCTCTGGCTTCTCCAGTTGGGATTTGTCATGATTAATCTCAACACCGTGTCGTGCCAATCTATCAAAAACCTGTTGGAGGCGTTGTTTATATTCCTCGGCAGTTGTGGAGAAAATAATAATGTCGTCTAGGTAGGCATAGCAAAAATTAAGGCCACGTAGAATGGTGTCAATGAATCTTTGCCAGGTCTGGGCAGCATTCTTCAATCCATAAGGCATAAACAAATATTCATATAGTCCAAATGGGGTGATGATAGCGGTTTTGGGGATATCTTCTGGGTGCATCAGAATCTGATGGTATGCCTTTTTGCAGTCTAACACAGAGAAAAAATTGGCACCGAACATGGATTGTGAAAAATCGTGGAGGTATGGGACAGGGTAGTTATCAAGTATTGTTCTGGCGTTCAAACGCCTATAGTCTCCACAGAGTCAAAAGGAATTGTCCTTTTTGGGAACAACATGTATTGGGGAAGACCACGCACCGTCCAAGGGGCGGACTATACCCAAGCATAAAAGTTCATTAATACATTCTTTGGCAGCAGTAAGTTTTTTTGCATTGAGGCATTGGGGGCGAGAATGGACAGGCGATTCCTCAGTTGTGTTAAGCCTGTGACAGACACCCATAGTAATGGCCTTGATTTTGTGAATAGGTGTGGCCGAAATATGTGGAGGGACGCAGGGAGGAGCAATGTTATCGTCAGTGCGCAGTAAGTATGAAAGGGAACTAACCTGAAATATGTAATCATTGAACGGTAGTTCACTGAAAGCTGCAGTGTTGTCCGTGGAGCTGCGCACCAGTGGTGTTCTGCATGAAGGAATCGCTGCGCGCGCATGCGCGGCGGCGCCTGTAATAGCTGTCGCCTCTGTGTTTTGATGAAATGCGGATGGTGAAGTGCAGGGTGGGGGGTTGCTGGGCGGGTTGCCGTCTTCGCTGTCCGGGTCGTGGCAGGCGCTGCTGTGGCTGCATATAGACAGCGGTGCAGTATGCAGGTCCCGTGTAGTTTCGTGCGTGTTATTACTTTTAATCTTGATCTCCTCTCTAAACCCGCGCAATTCATCAGTCAGGACATCACAACATTGAAATAGCTTTGCATTGTCTTTGGACAGTTGGTCGATTTCAAGGCGTTGTGTAACTAAGTTCACTACGGCAGCTTTGACCTCCTCAGATAGAATAGAAACTGTCTCTTTGTCTTGTTGACAGGACGTATTCGAGCTGCATTCTGTCGGCATGGATGGGGAAAATCTCACCGAAAATTTTTGTTTAAAATCCACTGAGCAGAGGACAGGTGTAATTAAGTCCAAAGAAAAGTTATGAGCGGTTAAGAAGTCCAATCCTAATATTGGCTCGTCGATTTCTACTACCGAAAATGTCCATTCATAATTATGTGTATCATCGAAGTAAATGTGAAGTTGCGTTACACCATAAACCTTTAATGAGGAATTGTTGGCTTCTCTGATTTGGTGAGGCGAATGCGTGATTGTGGAAGTGATAATTGAACGTGGAATGACGCTCACATCGGCACCAGTGTTCACTAGAAACCATGTCTGAGAAGCTATATCCTGGATATAAAAACGTCCAAGAGAATAATTCGGAAGTAGTAGCCTGTGATCTGGTAGGCGACTTGACGTCACAGTGCGGACCGGTGCGCCTATAGCGGCCCGCCGTGCGTGTTTGGGCGCATTGCACAGGGTGAGCGGCAATTCCTGGCTGTATTACTGTAGTTATATCGAGGGGGGCGCACATAGATAACTTTCTTCTGTTGATTATCTTATATGCGGCGTCGGCCAGCAATAATTTCACTTGTAGAGGTTCCTGATCGTGTGATAGGAGCTGCAGTTGGATAGCTTGTGGTGGCTTTGCAACCCAGAAAGAAAGTAAAGCTTCATCTGGCATAGTTTTGCTATTGAAGACTGCTCTGATATGTCACCACAGTTGTGAAGGAGTCGAGTCTTTGAGATGTACATCTTGCAGTATGTGTAAAACAGACTCTTGTGTAGTCTTAGCTAGACGTTCGCAGATCTGTTGTTTTGCCAGTGCGTAACGATTTGCTGGGGCCGCCGACAGCACTAAGTCCTGTACCCACTCAACATGGTCCACTAGGGCATTAATAAGCGCAATAAATTTAGCACTGTCTGAATCAATGTTTAGGGCGGTGAATATAGTCTCTGCCAAAATAAACCACGTATGTGGATTGTCCATCATGAACCTAGGTAATTTAGGAATTTTCTCACTCTTGTGTTGTGGATGTAACAGGTTTGATAGCACAGTGGACGGGAGCGGCGGGGTGTTTATGAAGCTGTCACTCGCGGCGTTCACGGCGGCTGGTTTAAACACGGCTGGCGCGGGAGGCCCGCAGGCGCAGCCATGGCTGCGGAAACAATCGGGGCGGGACAACTGTCCAACCAGTAATTGTTGTCACTGAAATTTGTACCCATCTGTTTTTGTAGTGAGTCTTGTAGTGGGTGGGGAGAGAATGTGTCCAAATCTGATTTATCAGCAATATATGTGGAGCTCCAAGTGATCTGTGGACTCAAAAAGTCTGTGAGGTTCATAGTGTTGGGGCACTGTTGCACACTACATGTCACAGGAGGTTGTACATACGATGCACTGTGAGTCACAAATTTAGGCACAGCACTCATGATTGGTTTGTTATAGACGAACATAGAAAAAGATTTCATAGCAGGTGACATCACTGACGATGTTGAAAGAGTCCACAACTGCATTGTTGATGACGGAGAAAAAACTCCACGGCATTGCACTTATCTTCCAATTTTATCCCAGTTGTTGGTGGCGTTGTGCGTAGGAAACCATGGAAAGGCAGTGTAGAGGCACCATTAGTATCATGTTGTAGTCCGAAAGGAGCAGAAGGTGAGCGATGTGGAGATGTCGAAGTAAACGGCCACATTGTCGAATCGGACGTATGTTGCACGTCGGAGGTCACCAGTATGGTGTGTGTTATACTTATAACACAGAAAACACCATTTACTTTCACTATGTAATATTTTTATTGGCACAAGATAAATCAAAACACAAAGAAATAGTTTTCGACAATCACGGTAACACTCATGACGAATGTCTCACACCAACTAGTCAACAACTAAAGTAAGTAAAACGAAGTACAAAAAAAGCAAAGACATTAATATTTTCTGGCAGTTCTGCCACACCTGCATGAATAGAGCTCACAAATCATATAAGACCTTATAACTCATGCAGCACTCAGTTCATCACATTAAAACACAGAGCCATTATCAGTTCTTATAGAAACTATTTTTCCCAAGAAAAATATAGTTGTTGAGGATCCATCTACTACATTGTTATGCCATTTCTATGTAGGTTAGAATGACATTTCAATAAAACTGTTATAAAATCACACCAACTCTTGGGTCTCAATTGACAAAAAGTGTCTCAATAAACGGTGTCACAGGGCATAGACCTTAACATTCTTGGATATGGTGACTGTGAGTCATGTTCATACATATTTACTTATACAGCTGTAACAACTGTTACCACTTTATAAGACAGACTGATATGATGAGGACTATTTTCTTTGCTCAGAACACACAGTGTCGGTTTGTTAGCTTCACATTTTGTACCATTCGTGTAATGTGAAACTTTTTAAAAACACTTTTGGAAGCTACTTTATGTGGTGATAGGTTTATTACATTATCCATTTTGAGGAACTAATTTATGTTACTTATATGAAATGTGAGCTTTCTCCAGCATATTGAATGTCCAAATTCATTTGTGGAAATGTCAAAAGTAACTTCCTCAACGGCCACAAATATTTCAACAGCTGAACACAGTCAGTGTACAAATGCAATGTGAGGTCACTGTACATGGCAGCTTAACTCTTTAGTGAGCAGGGCTGTGCAAACGCAGAAACCAAAAGATGATGTATGCAGAAAGACAACACACACATAAAACAACTACCATATTTTAGGACTATAAGACTCTATGGACTATAAGATGCACCTTAATTTTTAAGCAGTTTTTAAAAAAGTAACATTTTTACCATTAATATTAGATTGCAAAGCCAAACTAAAAAAAATTTCTTATTTTATAAAACTTAATTGACCTTTAAAATCCCTGAAAATCATCATCTTCTTCTTCTTCCTCATCATCAGCATCATCATTGTCCTCTTCATATATAAGATCATCTTCACTGCCATTGAGAGCATTAGTTTGCTGCACTTCTTGAAAAATTTAACAATAATGTCTGCTCTCACTCTAAACCATAACTGTTTTATCCACTGACACACTTGCTTCATTGTAAGTTGTTTTAAAGCTTGATTTGGCATGAATTCATGTTAGATTTCATCCATTTGTTCCATTCCTCTCTCATATACACTTTAAATGCTGAGACATTAAGAGGTTGAAAGTTTGAATCCCCACAACTCATGTTTGTCGGATTGATGCACTGCTGCTGCCAGTTGAATCCAATGTTGGCAGATAGAGATAGGTTTCTGTGGCATCAAATATATGTGGTCACTTTAAAGAATGGTGGGAATTTTAAATCAAACACTAGACATTTTTATATTAATTTCAAGTGTAAGGTACACTTGAATTTTGGAGGCAGTTTTTCAAAGAAAAAAGTGCATCCTATAGTCTGTAAAATATGCTAGTACCACAACAAAACCAAAGATGATGACATGAGACGTTATCAATAGAAAAGACATTAACCATCAATTGTACCTCTGTTGTTTAACCAGGGAGATAGCGGAATTCCAAGCAGAATTTGCACAGAAACCTCCCTCTCTGTTTATGAGACTTTGGCTAGTTTATCCTAATGGCTTTTTATTAATACAGTACATCAGTGCAGATTTACCTAATGAGGGTTAAAGTGTCACTCAGAGCAAAATCTCTGTGCATTTTTGCCTTAAAAGAAAAAGGTGTCCTCAGCAGCTCTGCATGCATTTGCTGGGTACAGGCTTGGAGATACCAGGATTCCTAAGCTGGGGTCTGATAAGCACCACAAGTCTCATGTTACTATAAGCTCTGGGCATGCATCAGTGACCACAATATAGCATGGTGATGGAGTGTTGTGTACCACAGAGGATGAGGATTTTTCTTGACTGCCTGGATCACAAGGACAGTAAAAACCTCTATAAAAAAACTCTCAATGTTAAGGTGTGCTGCACATTGATGAGATGTGTGGCTGGAGGTGGAACAGTCATTAGCGGGTAACCTCTGGAGAAATTGCCACACATCAGTTGTATAAGACTCACCCAGGCATACAGTGCCCAGCCTGGATGGACCCTTACTTCCCTAGCTGCCTGTAAGAATGAGATGGAACTCTAAAAATTTTCTCCTACACCTCCCGGTGGAATAGGTGAGCCACTGGTAGGCACCAGTGCATAATCTAACCAGATAGCTTATGTAGCCAGACCGCCCATATCAGGAATTTGTCAGAATTCTTATACAGGTTGTTTATAAATGAATATTGGGGTTGTAATGCTTTATAATATTTATTACATTAAACTTACAGTTACAAATTATATGTCAAATGAAAGAGCAGTTGTGTTTGGCACCAGTGCGCATGCGCAGTGTGCAATGTTGTACGCAATTGGTTGAACTTCACTGTGCCCAAGCACTGGATAGGCCGCAAGGGGCCTAATGACAGGGCCATGTTCACCTGACCTAACACCATGCGATTTTTTTCCTTTGGGGCTTCATCGAGGATCATGTGTACGTGCCTCCGCTACCAGCAGACCTTCTTGAATTAAGAAACCGGATTGAAGCAGCTGTTGCTACAAGCACTGAAGACACACTTAACAATGTTTGAGAAGAACTCAGCTATAGACTTGATGTGTGTCATGTGACAAATGGTGTTCACATTGAACATTTATAAGGTTCTTGGTAAAACTGTTTGAGTTGCTCTTTCATTTGACATCTCATTTATAACTGTAAGTTTAATATAATAAATATTATAAAGCGTTAAAACCCTGATATTCATTTATAAACACCCTGTATTTATACAGGGTGTTACAAAAAGGTATGGCCAAACTTTCAGGAAACATTCCTCACACACAAATAAAGAAAAGATGTTATGTGGACATGTGTCCGGAAACGCTTAATTTCCATGTTAGAGCTCATTTTAGTTTCATCCACCTACACTCAGTGGAGCACGTTATCATGATTTCAGACGAGATACTCTACCTGTGCTGCTAGAACATGTGCCTTTACAAGTACGACACAACATGTGGTTCATGCGTGATGGAGCTCCTGCACATTTCAGTCGAAGTGTTCGTACGCTTCTCAACAACAGATTCGGTGACCGATGGATTGGTAGAGGCTGACCAATTCTGTGGCCTCCACGCTCTCCTGACCTCAACCCTCTTGACTTTCATTTATGAGGGCATTTGAAAGCTCTTGTCTACACAAACCCAGTACCAAATGTAGAGACTCTTCGTGCTCGTATTGTGGACGGCTGTGATACAATACGCCATTCTCCAGGGCTGCATCAGCGCATCAGGGATTCCATGCAACGGAGGGTGGATGCATGTATTCTCGCTAACAGAGGACATTTTGAACATTTCCTGTAACAAAGTGTTTGAAGTCATGCTGGTACATTCTGTTGCTGTGTGTTTCCATTCCATGATTAATGTGATTTGAAGAGGAGTAATAAAATGAGCTCTAACATGGAAGGTAAGCATTTCCGGACACATGTCCACATAACATGTTTTCTTTCTTTGTGTGTGAGGAATGTTTCCTGAAAGTTTGGCCATACCTTTTTGTAACACCCTGTATTAACGGAAGACTTGCTGCAAGTTGGAATATGTTTTTACTAATTACCAGGTGTACCAGTATGAAATGAGTGTTTTTTTGTGAAAATGAAACACTAATTTTGAATTGAAAAGTAAAAACATTTTATTCAAAGTACTGACCATTGGTTTCTATACATTTTGACCACCTTTCTGGCAATTTGTGGACACCACGCCAATAGAAATGTTTGTCTTTTGAAGCAAACCAATGAGACACCCAATTTTTTACTTCTTCATAGGAATCGAAGTGTTGCTCAGCCAGTGCGTGTCCCATTGATGAAAACAAATGGTAGTCGGAAGGGGCCAAGTCTGGTGAATACAGCGGGTGGGGTAGCAGCTCCCAGCCAAGTGTTTTGATTGTATCCTGAACCAGTTTTGCTTTGTGTGCAGGTGCATTGTCATGTAAAAAAATTACTTTGCCATGTCTTCTGGCCCATTCTGGTCTTTTTTCGATCAATTCATAGTTCAAATTGATCAATTGCTTAGTATTCACAGTTTCACTGGGTTTTAGAAGCTCATGATACACTATACCTGCCTGATCCCACCAAATACAGAGCATTGTCTTCTTGCCAAATCGATCTGGTTTTGCAGTCGATGTTGATGGTTGTCCTGGATTAACCCATGATTTTCCCCATTTAGGATTCTTAAAATAAATCCATTTTTCATCGCCAGTAACAATTCGATGCAAAATTGATTTCCTTTCATGTCTTTGAAGCAAAATTTGACAAATGGTTTTTTGGTTTTCCATCTGTCTTTCATTCAGTTCATGTGGCACCCATTTTCCACATTTTTGGATCCTTCCCATAGCTTTCAAACGGTCAGAAATTGTTTGTTGTGCAACATTTAGCATTACTGCCATTTGCTTCTGACTCAAAGTATCATCTTTATCCAATATTGCTTGCAAATTGGCGTCTTCGAACTTTATTGGTGGTGTTCCACGTTCTTCATTTCTTAGATCAAAATCATTATTTGTGAACCATTGAAACCATCTTTTGCATATTGCTTCTGATAGAGCATGATCACCATATGCCTCGACAAGCATTCGATGCGACTCTGCAGCACTTTTTTTCAAATGAAAACAAAAAATTAGTGCTTTTCACAAATCATCACTTTCTGGTACAAAATTCGACATTGTTAACAGAATGAAAACATATGATGATGTTTGTTCCATGACTTGATGTATACTAAATATCTTTGACAGGTGTCATACCAACCAAACAAAAAAAAAAAAAAGAAATTACGGTTCGTTGTTCACAACAAATGTTCCCTATCGACACATTTGTATCTTAACGCTCATTTCATACCGGTACACCTGGTAAAGGAATAGAGGGCAGCTTTGAGAAAGATTTGCCATTCTGTAATCAAAAAGATTAGGAGGGCATTGCTGGCACTTCAAAATCTGTGAAGAGATTGCATAATGGAACATTGTTGGCTGAAACTTCCAGTTTCCAGCAAGTAATGAATCTGTGGAAAGCTAAATGCATCAGGAAATATGCAATTTAAATGGAGCTACACAACACCTTGAACTCCAGAAAAGGTGTGGTATCATGTAGAGGTCTTACCAATATTCTGTAAGAAGAATTAACAAATTATTGGGCTCCATAAGGTATCGTGGACAAGAAAATATCATGAAAGGTGGATGGGTATCTGGTAAAATCTGACTCCTTACTCCCTATTTTCAATAGTACAAAACTCCCAGAGCATGCCAAGGCAGTTTTCCTTTGCTGAAACATGTGGCCTTATGTTCCCAACACACTTTGAGCATACCGTTCTAGGACGGGAAAAAACAACTGTGGTTCAACAACAAAGTTAGGAAACTACTGCAAAAGCAAAGAGAGCTTCACTGCAATTTTAAACGCAGCCAGAACCTCTCAGACAAACAGGAGCTAAACGATGTCAAAGTTAGCGTAAGGAGGGCTATGCGTGAAGCGTTCAGTGAATTCGAAAGTAAAATTCTATGTACCGACTTGACAGAAAATCCTAGGAATTTCTGGTCTTACGTTAAATCGGTAAGTGGATCGAAATAGCATATCCAAACACTCTGGAATGGCACAGAGGATGGCACACATAAAGCTGAAATACTAAACACCTTTTTCCAAAGCTGTTTCACAGAGGAAGACTGCACTGCATTTCCTTCTCTAAATCACTGCACGAACGAAAAAATGGCTGACATTGAAATAAGTGTCCAAGGAATAGAAAAGCAACTGAAATCACTCAACAGAGGGAAGTCCACTGGACCTGACAGGATACCAATTCGATTTTACACAGAGTATGCAAAAGAACTTGCCCCCCTTCTAACAGCCGTGTACCACAAGTCTCTAGAGGAACAGAAGGTTCCAAATGATTGGAAAAGAGCACAGGTAGTCCCAGTTTTCAATAAGGTTCGTCGAGCAGATGCGCAAAACAATAGGCCTATATCTCTGACATCGATCTGTTGTAGAATTTTAGAACATGTTTTTTGCTCGCGTATCATGTCATTTCTGGAAATCTGGAATCTACTCTGTAGGAATCAACATGGATTCCAGAAACAGCGATCGTGTGAGACCCAACTCGCTTTATTTGTTCATGAGATCCAGAAAATATTAGATGCAAGGTTCCAAGTAGATGCCATTTTCCTTTACTTCTGGAAGGCGTTCGATACAGTTCCGCACTGTCACCTGATAAACAAAGTAAGAACCTACGGAACATCAGACCAGCTGTGTGGCTGGATTGAAGAGTTTTTGGCAAACAGAACACAACATGTTGTTCTCAATGGAGAGATGTCTACAGACGTTAAAGTAACCTCTGGCGTGCCACAGGGAAGTGTTATGGGACCATTGCTTTTCACAATATATATAAATGACCTAGTAGATTATGTCGGAAGTTCCATGCGGCTTTTTGCGGATGATGCTGTAGTATACAGAGAAGTTGCAGCATTAGAAAATTGCAGTGAAATGCAGGAAGATCTGCAGCGGATAGGCACTTGGTGCAGGCCGGCCGTGGTGGCCAAGCGGTTAAAGGCGCTACAGTCTGGAATCACGCGGCCGCTACGGTCGCAGGTTCGAATCCTGCCTCGGGCATGGCTGTGTGTGATGTCCTTAGGTTAGTTAGGTTTAAGTAGTTCTGAGTTCTAGGGGACTGATGACCTTAGAAGTTAAGTCCCATAGTGCTCAGAGCCATTTGAACCATTTTTGAACTTGGTGCAGGGAGTGGCAACTGAGCCTTAACATAGACAAATTTAATGTATTGCCAATACGTAGAAAGAAGGATCCTTTATTGTATGATTATATGATAGCGGAACAAACACTGGTAGCAGTCCTTTTGTAAAATATCTGGGAGTATGTGTACGGAACGATTTGAAGTGGAATGATCATATAAAATTAATTGTTGGTAAGGTGGGTGCCAGGTTGAGATTCATTGGGAGAGTCCTTAGAAAATGTAGTCCATCGACAAAGGAGGTGGCTTACAAAACACTCATTCGACCTATACTTGAGTATTGCTCATCAGTGTGGGATCCTTACCAGGTCAGGTTGACAGAGGAGATAGAGAAGATCCAAAGAAGAGCGCGTTTTGTCACAGAGTTATTTGGTAACCGTGATAGCGTTACGGAGATGTTTAGCAAACTCAAGTGGCAGACTCTGAAAGAGAGGCGCTCTGCATCGTGGTATAGCTTGCTGTCCAGGTTTTGAGAGGTGCGTTCCTGGATGATGTATTGAATATATTGCTTCCCTCTACTTATACCTCCTGAGGAGATTACGAATGTAAAATTAGAGAGATTTGAGCAGGCACGGAGGCTTTCTGGCAGTCGTTCTTCCTGCAAAATATTCCGCAACTGGAACAGGAAAGGGAGGTAATGACAGTGGCACGTAAAGTGCCCTCCGCCACACACCGTTGGGTGGCTTGCGGAGTATAAATGTAGATGTAGATGTTGATGTTCGATGTAAGGGAGACTCCACATGTGGCAAATGTGGTAAGGCTGCCTATGAAGGAGTCAGTTGTTCATCTCCTCCGAGGCATGTCAAATGGTCTGAAGAACAATCTGTTCAGAGTAGGGACTGCATTGTCTTCCTTAAGGAGAGGAAGGTACAGGAGATTAAAACAACAAAACACTTCCCATATGGTTAGGCCAAAAAGATGCATAAAACCATGCAGTTCCCCAAATTCGCTACCTACTTTGCTAAAGTTCTTAAACAGCCAGTTCAGAAAACTGATGCTGTTGCATAAACAAAAGTTGCTAATGTCAACAGTGGTACCTGCATTTGTCAATGCACAGGTGCTGCTGCAGTTATTTTGAAGTCCATACCTCCTGCCAGAATATCAAAAAAAGACTATGTTTGCCAGTGTTGTGGAGCTCCCTGCTCCTCCAAAGTTTCAGTTTGGTCCACCGTCCAGCACTGCCATCACCACTGCCACATTTGTGACTCCGGACCCTCCCTAAGCCAAATAATCAAAGGCAAAGTGTCAACTGCTGGCAGAGACTGGAAGTAAGCAGTCCGACAGTGTTGATGTCACTCTCCCTCTGATGTCACCCATGATTTGTCTTCTGAGGCAATGGACCTTCATGGTGGCTTGGGGGCACTCATCTCATCCCGGGACTGGGCCACCACCCATTGGGGGCTCGCCTCCCCAGTGGAGAGATGTGGTGAAAGTGCTACCCTCATGATAAATGGCTCCCTTTAATACAGTGGAACATTAATGGGTTCAGGGACACGTGGACGACCTGAAAACTCCTAGCATAGGAAAGCCCCGTGTGCTTATTTTTGCAGTAAATGCATTTTAAAGCATCTGATTGCCCCGTACAACTGGGCTATACCATCCATCGCAAGGATGACCTGACTGGGGAAAGAGCTGGCAGGGGTGGGAAGTGGGGGGTGTTAATGTATACTGTGCCTGCCAATAATATGTACCACTCCTCTGCTCTCCTCTGGCTACTGACATGCAAGCAATTGCAGCTGAAATTCATGTGTCAGTGGATCACTATTTGCTCACTGTATTTACCTCTGCAGTTTGCTCGCTGTATTGACCTCTGCAGGATACAATAGACTCTGATGCACCCAAAGATCTTACAGAACAACTCCCCCAGCCATTTCTCCTAACAAGAGACTTCAGTGCCCATCACATATTGTGGTTTCAACCTTTACTTGTTCTCAGTGTCAGGTTTTGGAGAACCTCATGACATCTTGTGATCTGTTCATCCTCAACACAGGCACTCTCACTCACTTCTGTGCTGTTACGATTTCATCCTCAACCCTCAACCTCTCTTTTTACTCTTCAGCCCTCATGGACTCTGTTCAGTGGTAAGTCATCAATGACCTTCATTCCAGTGACCACTTCCCCCTCTGGATTCACCTACTGGATGCTCTCCCTGAAAAGACACAGCTATGATGGACAATAGGCAGAGCCAACTAGATGCTTTTCAGCCAGCTGTCTGTGTTTAAACACCGCAACAGTGTCCAGGGATTGGTGGACACAAATAATCCACCATGCCACTGACTTCTCCATCCCAAAGTCCTCAGATCATCATCAGAGACACCCTGCTTTTTGGTGGACAGATGAGTGCTGTTGGATAATCTGTGTCAGGCATGCAGCTTTGCAATGGTGCCACCCAATGGTGATAAACCTCACAGCCTTTTGATTTGCGAGAACAAAGGCTTGGCGCATCATAAAAGGGAGCACCAGAATGCCATGGATAGCACTCCTGGACTTCATCAGATGTTCTACTTCTTCTACAACAGTATAGAAAGCAATTAGGAGGATTTCCTGTAGAAGCAGTCAGTTACCTATAGTGGTATTGTTGAAACGGGTGTCTCCAAACAACGTGGCACAGACAATGACTACCACCACTGCCAGCCAGGATCCAGTGTTCCATTGTTACCATGTCACCATGGAAAGCGTTGAGTTGAACTTCTGGTCCACCAATTTGGAGTCCTACAACTGCCCAGTCTCCACGTGGGAGATGGATTTGCTGCAGTCTGATGCTCATATTACACCGCCCGGTCACAACCAAATCCGGTACAGCATGCTGCAGCACTTGCAAATGGTATCAATGGAAATCCTCTTATGATGTTTTCATTCAATGTGGCTGACAGACCAGTTTCCCAACTTGTGGTGAGAGACAATTTTAACATCACTCCTCAAACCATGAAAGGACCGAACATGCCCCAGTAGTGCCTCGTATTTAGGTAATGTTACACCCATGGGCCAAATAACTTTTTTCACCCTCCCCAACAACAAACTTAGGCAATTCTGAAAAATGTTTAGTAGCAAAATTGAAACAGGTTTATATATATATATATATATATATATATATATATATATATATATATATATATATATATATATATATATATATATATATATATAACAGAGGGAAACATTCCACGTGGAAAAAATATATCTAAAAAGAAAGAAAGTGATGAGACTTACCAAACAAAAGCGCTGGCAGGTCGATAGACACACAAACAAACACAAACATGCACACAAAATTCTAGCTTTCGAAACAAACGGTTGCTTCGTCAGGAAAGAGGGAAGGAGAGGGAAAGATGAAAGGAAGTGGGTTTTAAGGGAGAGGGTAAGGAGTCATTCCAATCCTGGGAGCGGAAAGACTTACCTTAGGGGGAAAAAAGGACGGGTATACACTCGCACACACACACATATCCATCCGCATATACACAGACACAAGCAGACATTTGTAAAGGCAAAGAGTTTGGGCAGAGATGTCAGTCGAGGCGGAAGTACAGAGGCAAAGGTGATGTTGAAAGACAGGTGAGGTACGAGCGGCGGCAAATAGAAATTGGAGATTAGCGGAGATTGAGGCCTGGCAGATAGCGAGAAGAGAGGATATGCTGAAGGGCAAGTTCCCACCTCCGGAGTTCTGACAGGTTGGTGTTAGTGGGAAGTATCCAGATAACCCGGACGGTGTAACACTGTGCCAAGATGTGCTGGCCGTGCACCAAGGCATGTTTAGCCACAGGGTGATCCTCATTACCAACAAACACTGTCTGCCTGTGTCCATTCATGCGAATGGACAGTTTGTTGCTGGTCATTCCCACATAGAAGGCTTCACAGTGTAGGCAGGTCAGTTGGTAAATCACGTGGGTGCTTTCACACGTGGCTCTGCCTTTGATCGTGTACACCTTCCGGGTTACAGGACTGGAGTAGGTGGTGGTGGGAGGGTGCATGGGACAGGTTTTACACCGGGGGCGGTTACAAGGGTAGGAGCCAGAGGGTAGGGAAGGTGGTTTGGGGATTTCATAGGGATGAACTAAGAGGTTACGAAGGTTAGGTGGACGGCGGAAAGACACTCTAGGTGGAGTGGGGAGGATTTCATGAAGGATGGATCTCATTTCAGGGCAGGATTTGAGGAAGTTGTATCCCTGCTGGAGAGCCACATTCAGAATCTGATCCAGTCCCGGAAAGTATCCTGTCACAAGTGGGGCACTTTTGGGGTTCTTCTGTGGAAGGTTCCAGGTTTGAGGAGATGAGGAAGTGGCTCTGGTTATTTGCTTCTGTACCAGGTCGGGAGGGTAGTTATGGGACGCGAAAGCTGTTTTCAGGTTGTTGGTGTAATGGTTCAAGGATTCCGGACTGGAGCAGATTCGTTTGCCACGAAGACCTAGGCTGTAGGGAAGGGACCGTTTGATGTGGAATGGGTGGCAGCTGTCATAATGGAGGTACTGTTGCTTGTTGGTGGGTTTGATGTGGACGGACGTGTGAAGCTGGCCATTGGACAGGTGGAGATCAACGTCAAGGAAAGTGGCATGGGATTTGGAGTAGGACCAGGTGAATCTGATGGAACCAAAGGAGTTGAGGTTGGAGAGGAAATTCTGGAGTTCTTCTTCACTGTGAGTCCAGATCATGAAAATGTCATCAATAAATCTGTACCAAACTTTGGGTTGGCAGGCCTGGGTAAGCAAGAAGGCTTCCTCTAAGCGACCCATGAATAGGTTGGCGTACGAGGGGGCCATCCTGGTACCCATGGCTGTTCCCTTTAATTGTTGGTATGTCTGGCCTTCAAAAGTGAAGAAGTTGTGGGTCAGGATGAAGCTTGCTAAGGTGATGAGGAAAGAGGTTTTAGGTAGGGTGGCAGGTGATCGGCGTGAAAGGAAGTACTCCATCGCAGCGAGGCCCTGGACATGCGGAATATTTGTGTATAAGGAAGTGGCATCAATGGTTACAAGGATAATTTCCGGGGGTAACAGACTGGGTAGGGATTCCAGGCGTTCGAGAAAGTGGTTGGTGTCTTTGATGAAGGATGGGAGACTGCATGTGATGGGTTGAAGGTGTTGATCTACGTAGGCAGAGATGCGTTCTGTGGGGGCTTGGTAACCAGCTACAATGGGACGGCCGGGATGATTGGGTTTGTGAATTTTAGGAAGAAGGTAGAAGGTAGGGGTGCGGGGTGTTGGTGGGGTCAGGAGGTTGATGGAGTCAGGTGAAAGGTTTTGTAGGGGGCCTAAGGTTCTGAGGATTCCTTGAAGCTCCGCCTGGACATCAGGAATGGGATTACCTTGGCAAACTTTGTAAGTAGTGTTGTCTGAAAGCTGACACAGTCCCTCAGCCACATACTCCCGACGATCAAGTACCACAGTCGTGGAACCCTTGTCAGCCGGAAGAATGACGATGGATTGGTCAGCCTTCAGATCACGGATAGCCTGGGCTTCAGCAGTGGTGATGTTGGGAGTAGGATAAAGGTTTTTTAAGAAGGATTGAGAGGCAAGGCTGGAAGTCAGAAATTCCTGGAAGGTTAGGAGAGGGTGATTTTGAGGAAGAGGAGGTGGGTCCCGCTGTGACGGAGGACGGAACTGTTCCAGGCAGGGTTCAATTTGGATAGTGTCTTGGGGAGTTGGATCATTAGGAGTAGGATTAGGATCATTTTTCTTCGTGGCAAAGTGATATTTCCAGCAGAGAGTATGGGTGTAGGACAGTAAATCTTTGACGAGGGCTGTTTGGTTAAAGCTGGGAGTGGGGCTGAAGGTGAGGCCTTTGGATAGGACAGAGGTTTTGGATTGGGAGAGAGGTTTGGAGGAAAGGTTAACTACTGAATTGGGGTGTTGTGGTTCCAGATTGTGTTGATTGGAATTTTGAGGTTTTGGAGGGAGTGGAGCTGGAAGTGGGAGATTGAGTAGATGGGAGAGACTGGGTTTGTGTGCAATGAAAGGAGGTTGAGGTTTGCTGGAAAGGTTGTGAAGGGTGAGTGAGTTGCCTTTCCGGAGGTGGGAAACCAGGAGATTGGATAGTTTTTTAAGGTGGAGGGTGGCATGCTGTTCTAATTTGCGGTTGGCCTGTAGGAGGATGGTCTGAACAGCCGGTGTGGATGTGGGAGAGGAAAGATTGAGGACTTAGCAAGCTTCATCCTGACCCACAACTTCTTCACTTTTGAAGGCCAGACATACCAACAATTAAAGGGAACAGCCATGGGTACCAGGATGGCCCCCTCATACGCCAACCTATTCATGGGTCGCTTAGAGGAAGCCTTCTTGGTTACCCAGGCCTGCCAACCCAAAGTTTGGTACAGATTTATTGATGACATTTTCATGATCTGGACTCACAGTGAAGAAGAACTCCAGAATTTCCTCTCCAACCTCAACTCCTTTGGTTCCATCAGATTCACCTGGTCCTACTCCAAATCCCATGCCACTTTCCTTGACGTTGATCTCCACCTGTCCAGTGGCCAGCTTCACACGTCCGTCCACATCAAACCCACCAACAAGCAACAGTACCTCCATTATGACAGCTGCCACCCATTCCACATCAAACGGTCCCTTCCCTACAGCCTAGGTCTTCGTGGCAAACGAATCTGCTCCAGTCCGGAATCCTTAAACCATTACACCAACAACCTGAAAACAGCTTTCGCATCCCGTAACTACCCTCCCGACCTGGTACAGAAGCAAATAACCAGAGCCACTTCCTCATCTCCTCAAACCTGGAACCTTCCACAGAAGAACCCCAAAAGTGCCCCACTTGTGACAGGATACTTTCCGGGACTGGATCAGATTCTGAATGTGGCTCTCCAGCAGGGATACGACTTCCTCAAATCCTGCCCTGAAATGAGATCCATCCTTCATGAAATCCTCCCCACTCCACCTAGAGTGTCTTTCCGCCGTCCACCTAACCTTCGTAACCTCTTAGTTCATCCCTATGAAATCCCCAAACCACCTTCCCTACCCTCTGGCTCCTACCCTTGTAACCGCCCCCGGTGTAAAACCTGTCCCATGCACCCTCCCACCACCACCTACTCCAGTCCTGTAACCCGGAAGGTGTACACGATCAAAGGCAGAGCCACGTGTGAAAGCACCCACGTGATTTACCAACTGACCTGCCTACACTGTGAAGCCTTCTATGTGGGAATGACCAGCAACAAACTGTCCATTCGCATGAATGGACACAGGCAGACAGTGTTTGTTGGTAATGAGGATCACCCTGTGGCTAAACATGCCTTGGTGCACGGCCAGCACATCTTGGCACAGTGTTACACCGTCCGGGTTATCTGGATACTTCCCACTAACACCAACCTGTCAGAACTCCGGAGGTGGGAACTTGCCCTTCAGCATATCCTCTCTTCTCGCTATCCGCCAGGCCTCAATCTCCGCTAATCTCCAATTTCTATTTGCCGCCGCTCGTACCTCACCTGTCTTTCAACATCACCTTTGCCTCTGTACTTCCGCCTCGACTGACATCTCTGCCCAAACTCTTTGCCTTTACAAATGTCTGCTTGTGTCTGTGTATATGCGGATGGATATGTGTGTGTGTGTGCAAGTGTATACCCGTCCTTTTTTCCCCCTAAGGTAAGTCTTTCCGCTCCCGGGATTGGAATGACTCCTTACCCTCTCCCTTAAAACCCACTTCCTTTCATCTTTCCCTCCCCTTCCCTCTTTCCTGACGAAGCAACCGTTTGTTGCGAAAGCTAGAATTTTGTGTGCATGTTTGTGTTTGTTTGTGTGTCTATCGACCTGCCAGCGCTTTTGTTTGGTAAGTCTCATCACTTTCTTTCTATATATATATATATATATATATATAAGAAGAGATATTTGAACAAGGAAAATATTGACAGAATGAGATTTTCATGACAGAATGAGATTTTCACTCTGCAGCGGAGTGTGCGCTGATATGAAACTTCCTGGTAGATTAAAACTGTGTGCCGGACCGAGACTCGAACTCGGGACCTTTGCCCTTCGCGGGCAAGTGCTCTACCGACTGAGCTACCCAAACACGACTCACGCCCCATCCTGGCAGAAGTAAAGCTGTGAGGACGGGGCGTGAGTCGTGTTTGGGTAGCTCAGTTGGTAGAGCACTTGCCCACGAAAGGCAAAGGTCCCGAGTTCGAGTCTCGGTCCGGCACACAGTTTTAATCTACCAGGAAGTTTCATATCAGCGCACATTCTGCTGCAGAGTGAAAATCTCATTCTAGAAACATCCCCCAGGCTGTGGATAAGCCATGTCTCCGCAATATCCTTTCTTTCAGGAGTGCTAGTTCTGCAAGGTTCGCAGGAGAGCTTCTGTAAAGTTTGGAAGGTAGGAAACGAGGTACCGGCAGAAGTAAAGCTGTGAGGACAGGGCGTGAGTCGTGTTTGGGTAGCTCAGTTGGTAGGTCCCGAGTTCGAGTCTCGGTCCGGCACACAGTTTTAATCTACCAGGAATTTTCAAGGAAAATATTGTGCAGAATTGTGGTAACTGACCTTGAGTTCAGAGTAGAAATATTGGTTGCAGTGCGTACTAAATTCAGAATGGAGATGCCAGATATGCATTATAATGAACCACACACACATACACATAAAGGATAACTCAGTAGAAACAAAAAGAGGATTAGAGTATCAAAAGAGAATGTCAGTAGCTCAGTGACTTACTTCTTGGTTTGTCATCAGCAAACACATTTATCACATTCTCAGAGTCCAGTCTCACAGTCAGACTATTTTCTATTTCTAGTACAACCAGGTGATTCAAATTCTCGTGAGTCTGAGAAGCATTCAAGGAGGTCTTAACTTTTCCAACAACTGAGAAGGGACGTTCATCAGAGCAGTTTGTTGCTTGTGTGCTCTAAAAATTTGTAGAGTGATTCAGATTTTGGATAAATATCAGACAGGTATTTCTCTCTTAGCATTTTTATAAGGCAGGCAAAGAAGGACCGTTCTCATATCCAGAACTCAAAAATAAGATTTTGAGATGGACACATACTGTTTCAAAAGACTCCTCTATATCCTCTGAGTGAACATGCTTCAATTGTTTTTCAGTGTCATAGACTTCATTGGGGCCCATTTTCCTCAAACAGGATAAAAACAAGAACTTTTCAGAAAACTCTTTATACAATTTTGTCATATGATGACATGTTGGAGACTGTGGCTGTTTTTGAAGACAAATGTTGATGGTGTTAGGACAGCAACCAGCCACAAATTTACTTTGAGTTCCTTTATTCAAAGGAAACCGTTACCGGTTTCGAATCGTTGCGATTCATCATCAGACGGTTTACACGCTTTCTTTCTACATTTGGTGTGTTTTTATAGATTAATTGTCCTAAAATATAAATAAAACATAATTACAAACACTCTTTACAGACCTCAAGGTGCTTGTTGAACTCTATGGATAATCTGTCCAATATAATTAAATGTTGCCATCAGATTTGCAAATCACTGTTTCCATTTTGGCTCCAATTTCTTCACACCTTTTTCTTTAAATTCAATGACTCATATAAGTTTTTATGTAGTCTCAAGTTTTCTCTCCCCCAGCATTTTGTACTTTTCAAATTACTTTGTCATCTCATTTATGAGAGTCAGAAGTGAAGTACGAAGTTTTACTACTGCAGATATATCAACTTCTTCTAACTGTAGTGTTGTACTAACTGCATTGAAACATTCCAAAATCCCCCCCCCCCACACACACACACACTGTAGCCAGGAATGCATAGAGCTAAGATGTTGCAATGTCCCTGTTGCTTCTGATTTAATCACTGCTTTCTCACTTTTCTCTTCAGAAATGCGCTTGAGAGCTTTATTGACTGTATCCCAAATAGCATTTATATTTTTGCAGGAATCTTCTCAAGCTGACCATCTTGTAACACAGAGATACGTTAAATTCAAGTCTCCACCTTCAAAAATTGACTGTAGAATTTGCCAGCATTCTGTAGGTGCCACAAAAAAAACTGTAAAGTGTTTGTCATAGGTCAAAAAATGTTGTGACTATTTTACTGCACGTGGCTGCACTTGATCCTACCAGTTCCAGGGAATTAGTGAAGGAAGGAATGACAAATCCCCAGGAATTCAGGGACTTCATTCAGGCATGTAAATTCCTGTCATACTTGCAACATTATCAAAACTTTGGCCTCAGCAATTGATTATATCTAATCCATAGGAGATGAGGCACCCCAATACTGCATCTGTCAATTCTTTCTCATTAAGCCCTGAACACTGCTCTTGTATTCCACCACCTAATGAAACTTAACTGACCACAGTATGAAACATCAGGATAGAATCCACAATAATGGAGATATACATTGCGTCAGCTATTTCCTTTATGATCTCTTCTCTGACAGTCTTACTCCTAACATTCATAATGCTAAATGACAAATGTGAGTTTCAATATGTAGCTACATGATATGCTAAGAATGGATCAAATTCAGCTATCAGCTCTAAATTCATCATAAAACTACCGTTCTGTATGGAACCACACTGTTCTTCGTGTTGACAAAATGGCAGTCCCCCTAAAGAGAGTTTTTTCACTATAGCCAGTGCTCTCTGTAGTACATTTCTCCAACACATTATTTTGTATTGCAACTGAGTAACAAATTGCTTATCAACTCTATGTAGAGTATTTCCCCATTACAACACGATCATGATGTGCACTGGAATTCTCGTGTTTACTACCCTTGATTAGTTTGTTTCCAATCACTAAAGCCACCTGTACCAAATTGGAATGAACCTCCAGACAGTTTACCTGATGCACAGTGAAGTGATCTCCGACTGGGAGAATAAATCAAGTAATTGCATTGCACAATGTCTCAAATTCAACAATGTCCTTTCAAACAAATCCTTGGAAATAATTTTTTGTGTATCAGGATATCTTGCTCTGACACAAAATCACAATTCCTGTTCTAATTAATTCAATTTTATATTATGCAATCATATAATTTTTCACTGTTTTCCCAAAAGAAGGGATCTTCATCAACTGTAAAGTCTGGCATAACTTTCCTCTAGGCCTATCTCTGGTTCACTTGCTACAGAATTGTTCGTATGTTGATTATCAATTTCAGATTCACTGATGTCGAGCTTTTCACCACAATTGCTGCTGTACTGTGAATCATTTGTATGTTGCAAATTCTCAGGAGAGGAATACTGTAGGTACAGTATTTTCAGTCAGCTATACCAATGGGGCATTCGGTCCTTCCTCTCAAGATGCCTTTGTAGGTACAGAGTTGATGATGTGCTGTCAGATAGTTTTGAGCAGGAGAATGGTGCTCCCCAGGGCAGTGTCTTCAGTGTCGCCCTCTATACCATAGACATTAGTGGTATAATATCCACAGTAAGAAGTCCTGTCCAATGTTGCCTATTTGTGGACAATTTTGTGATTTTGCACTCTTCTGCTCTTCCTCCAGTACCACAGCAATGAATCGTCAGTTGCACCTTACAATGAAGAGGTTGGAGGAGTGGGCTGCAAACACTGGTTTTACATTTTCTGAGAGAAGTGTTTGTGTTCATTTTTATATATCTCTTCATGTTTCTAATTGACCTGAATTGCATATGTAGGACAGCATTCTCCCTTTTAGAGACTCTGTGAGGTTTCTGGGCCTCACTTTTTACTCCAAACTGTCATGGTTACTGCACCTAAAGGATCTGAAGTTAAGAGCTGAGAAGGAACTGAACATCTCGAAATGTCTTAGCCACAGGTTTAGGGTAGTGGACTCGAGCAGGTGGTGCAGTGGTTAGCACACTGGACTTGTATTTGGGACGACTACAGTTCAAACACATCTTCGGCCATCCTGATTTAGGTTTTCCATGATTTCCCTAAATCATTCCAGGCAAATGCCAGGTTGGTTCCTTTGAAAGGGCATGGCCGATTTCCTTCCCTAATCTGAGCTTGTACTCCGTGTGGGATGACCTCTTTGTTGACAGGACATTAAACACTAATCTCCTCCTCCCTCCTCCTTTGGGTAATGGACAGGGCACTTTTTTTCCAGTTTTATATGGCCTTCATGTGATCACGGCTGGAATATGGGTTCACAGTGAACTGGTCCGTGAGTCCTTCTTACCTGAAGATCATTGACACTGTACACCATGAGTGGCTGAGGCTGGCCATGGATGCTTACAGGACCAACCCCATGCTCAGTCTCAGTGCTGAGGCTGGTGAACTGCAATTTACCATCCATCCAGGAGCAACTCATGGTGCATCAAGCATGTATGTTCCTCACCACTCCCACTCTCCCAGCTTACCATACCATTGCTTGTCCAGCTGTAGGACTCCTCTTTATCAGTCGTCCAAAGGCAACAAGTCCCTTGGTATGAGGCACGTACCGGCTCAAGTCTGCAGTTTTAACTGACCGCCACCTGTCTACTGCAGAGGCTCAGAATAATTCTATATTTAGTGCATTACAGGAGAGATTGCACTCCTGTTTGTGTTTTTAACATGATATACTACTATGTAGCTGCATTCATGAATGGGTGTAAATAGGGATTCCATTGACCACTCTGTTTTCTCTGACTGTGTCCCCAAGATTCAGTTGCCTCCAGACTTCACTGTCTTCTATGCTAAATTATCTGAAATGTTGAGGGCACTACAGCAGATGAGAGGTGCTGTGTCTGCACAGTTCCTCATCCATTCCAACTACTTGAGTGCCCTTCAGTTTCTGCAATTCTACTATCTGGCCAATAAAGTAGTCCAGGAGATCCATGACATCCTATTCCCCTTACAAAGGTTGAGGAAGGATTATCTTACTGCTGGATGCCAGGGCACATGAGTATTGTAGAGAATGAAAGGGCGGATGTAGCAGCCAGGAGCTGTGTCCTAATCCTCATTTAGTTCAGTGTGCCATCCTGCTGCACGCTATCACATCGCTGTTGAGGTACATACTCGTGTGTCAATGGGAAGAAGAGTCACAGTAAGTGATACGCAATAAAATGCCTCTAGTAAAGTCCACTGTATGGCCATGAAGTACCTCCTTCTAGCCATATTGATGGGATGAGGTCCTTCTCATTCATCTTCACATAGGCCAATGCCCTATGATACATGGTGTCTTACTCCAGTAAGAGGAACCTCCAGAATATGGTGCTTGTGGTGTACAGATCACTATGTGCCACTTTTTATTAGACACTGTTTTATTTTCAGGCCAGAGGGCAGCAGCAGATTTGCCAGCAGATCTGCCCTCTGTTTTAAGTGACATTCAAATGAATGTTGTTATAGTTTTCAAGTTTTGTATGTCCAACTTGTTTCCTAAAATTTTTGGGAGGCTCTAATGGTTCACCTCCTGCTTTATTTTCTTCATTTGTTGTCCTCAGTGTTGATATACTGCGTTGCTACACTGGCTGAAAAATTGAGCTTCTAATGTAAATAATGTAGCCAGCAGGTGCACAGTTGCATTTCACAGTACTTTAATTTCACTGTTCACAATCCCCCAATAATACACAGTTATATGGCCAGTGCAGTATTGTTTAACTTTCAATAAGCCTCATTAATAGTTTGCAGACAAACCTCCACATACTGCTACAATAGTTTACTATTGAACACCTACGAGTATTAAAAACGTAATCACAAAGTTCACAGTTCTTGACGAATAGAAAGGTACGTATGGAGCAGACACTGTCACTGTTTTAATACATGGCCTAATTGTGTAACACTTATTACACTGTTAAGCTGATGCATTGTTGTTGTTCTAACCAACACAGGTTCCTCATCTGAAACTTGGCCGTGGACTGACTGTCTCGTGACCAAAAATCGGGTCCTTATACATCCTCACAATAATAGCTGCTGAAACTACACATTGTTCAATGTTTAATTTACAGACATTACAATTAAAACTTAACTCATTAAATTAACTGAACACATCAAAAAAATGGTTCTTTTTAACAGTTTCCTCTACTACCATGGTTAAGCCGAATTATTTGTTTAAATCAGAAAATTAACAAATATACTTATGTAAACAATACTTTTGACAAAACTATTAATTACTTCAGAATTAGTTAAGGGCTGACTTTGCTAACATGATTTCCAATATAGCCAAATAGATACTTTAAAATTACCAGTATTTCGTCTTCCAAATGTTCATAATTAGTACAGAATTTATATTTGTTTATATGTCAATAATAGAATTTAAGTTATGAAACAATTACTGAATTCGCCCTATTACAAACCACAGTCAAAATAAATCAGAAAATCAATTACATACATAAAACTAAGCATAAATTTAGATCTGGTGTTATATTCTTTAAAACTGAGGGCCAATCTTTCTCTTTTATCAAAATGCAGATTATATTCACGTACGTTAATGAAAAAATGAATTTAAGGAGGCAGATGGCAAAAAAAGAGGGGAATTAAAAATATCCCAGCTTGCTTCGTCACATCATCCCCTCATTGGATTGACCAGATAGATGTTGCAAAGAGCTAACTGGGAGATTTAATGACCGCAAGTGATGACGTAAATTAAGTTTAAAATCTACACACACAAAAATTACATAAGAAATCTTATCAAAAACTACAGTATATGTATTTTTTTCAAATTTATACTTATACTAACTGGCCATATGAAAATCCCCATGCAAAATATTTTCATACAGTGTATTGTAAAATTACACAAAATATCTACAAGTTATACTTTTAACAAAATTTTGCATCTTCATCATAAGTTATGTCCTTTTTTGTTAAGTGAAGATACATTTTAAAATACATATCACTTTGTACAAGTCCTGTCTTGCTAAAGAAAAATTATCCTCATGGGTAGCAAAGAAGTTAAATTACACTGTACATTGCAGTTCATGTTTAGACAAAAATTTTCACTTGCTCAATGTTTAGTATTTTTTGCAAACACTTTCACAGTTTTAATGAGCTTTAACACACTTTTTCATCAAGCTGTCCACACCTTCAACAGGTCCAGGTGACAGTTAGCAAGGAAGTACACCACGATTAGTTCCCTTGGAGGTGGTTCTCCTCCGCCACAGTACATGAAAAAAATGAGACAAAATACCCTACTTTAGTACACTTACTTTCACTTCTAACTTAAGTCTAAGAAGATGTTTAACACTAATGGCCAATGATAGTCATTACATCATAAATAAATACATAGTTCTCATAATAATACAATAATTAGCACTAAATTTGACTATATTATGAAAGATGAGACTAGAAAAAATTTTAAAATCAAGTACACATTACACTACAAAACATTACTCTATGTCATAACTGTCAGAAACTGGTTAAACTTGAAAGACTTTGGGTCTCTTTCCCATTTGCAAAATAGCAAATACTCAAGATGTGCAGTAGTATAGATTTACTAATCATTACTTCACGAAAAAAGAACAGAGTCACCATTACATAGCTTAATTACTATTGAAATCAAAATTAATGGGATGGAAGTTGTACCAAATCATAGCCCACTTCTCTACTCAACTCTAAGCACTACTCTTATTCAGCCAGAAAATTAAATCCTCAAAAAATCACTAAATGTTACCAAATTGACCTGTCAGAATATTCACATCACTCTTGCACCACAGTTATCAGTTAATCAGCAAACTTACTTTTCTTCATTTCAGTATTACCACTTTAAGCTCATAATTCCTCAGAATACAAATAGAAGTTTTTAGATAACCTATTGATCCAATGATGCAATATTATATGACTGCTAACTCACAAAAATTTTGCTCTTTATGTTAAGATCTCATTTCTAAATGCAGTGTCATGAATTGCTTAATATACACAGTACCCATTGTCGCCTAGTTCGCAATTGGATCATAAATACAGTTACACCACATTTGTTTGTAGACAGTAATTCTTTTTCATTACTCAATCATGTCTGTCAGCACCAATATTTTACTTAATTTCTTACCTTGTTAGCTAGTGGAGCGCATTCTCAAAAAATATCCCTATTGCAGAGACAGGCTCCCTAACAATTAAGACCCTAATATTATTTATTATTTTATTATTTCCTTTTTGCTTCATTATCTAATAAATAAACACCTGCTCTGCTTATCTAATGCAAAATTGTCTCTACAAAAAAAAAGCACTCCACAGTAACAGATCCGTATGGTAAGGCAAACAACTCTCATTGCTGATCAGACAAAATTATCACTCAGAAAAACTACTTTTTCACTGTATTCTAGCCTGAATGGTGATATACATACAAATCTTGCTTATTCTTTCCACATACATTACTCTAGCCAACTATGTTTAAAGTTGTAATTCCTTAATGTTAGAAAAGGCTGTACCATGACACACTTCTATTGGTAGATAGTTATCTCCATACACTAAGTGCACGGACCACAACTAAGATTAAGATCTAATCTTCAAGATGGTTTATACTGCACATTGTCTCTGCTGCTGCACCAGATTATACTAATTTCACACATGAGCTGATTACTTGAGATGTTAATTATCCCCATATGTGCTGACACCTTTCATTTTCATTTTACCTTACCTATATGTTTGACATAAATTCTTTAATCATGGTACCAATTTATTTTCTTCCCTCCTCTTATGATTACATTACCTATAACTAACACAACATAATATACATCACACAGATAACACCAGAGACACCTGTCTAGAATATTTCTATACTAAAGAATCCTACTGTACCAAATCACATGACAGTCGAAGATAGAATAATTCTGATTCACTTATAAACTACAGATAGGATAGGAGAAGAGTTCAACTGCCTCAGGAAACATGAAATATGAGACAGACAGCTGGGGTAAGCATTATCGCCACATAATGAACCCCCTACTTGCTAATTGCACAACAAATTAGTCCCAAATATTACATCACTGCTGAAATTTTGAATCACCAACAAATTGTACTTCAACAACTGTCCTGCTAATTCCACAGTTAATAGTTTCTCTTGTTTCATACTCTTTGATGGCTTACTTGTAGACCAATAATTCTTATTCCAGAAACATGCATCACTATTACACTCTCAGTGTTCTGAGTAGATTCAAAAAAGTCCTGTGACATGCTATTCATATCACTACCATTGTCCAGTAAACATCTAACATGTACACCTCGTGCACTTGCTCTTATTACAAGTTGACACACTTACTTTTTACTTATGATATGATGATCTTCATACAAAAAGTCCTCATCAATACTTTCTTTACTTAATACATTGCCCTTATTATTCATTATAGATACAAATACCACATTTCTTCACTACTGGATTTCTCATTGCTATCATCATTACACTTACAGTCAGAATCAGACACTCTTTCACTTAAGCTGTGCTTTAGATTTGGTACCTCTTCCACTTTTTTCTCTATTTTAGACAATTTTGAATCTACATTTTTATTTACTTTTACCAGATTTTCCTCTACCACTACTGCACACTTGGTTTATACCTCAGTTTCTGAATCATTTTTAATCTGATCGATTTGTTTCTCAAGTTTAACTGTACTTTCATCACAAGGTTTCATGGAAATCTCCACCTTCCTACTATTGTCATCACAAAGTTTCTCTCTCTCTTCTACACATTTACTACTGAATGTTAATTTCTCATTAGTATTATGTACTACTTTCTTTATACTTTTTTCCACCCTATTCATGGCTTTTTCCACCCTATTCACATTACTCTCCATGTCTTCTTTCATAGCTATATTATTATACATACTCATAATTTGCCTTAACATTGATTCCACTTCTCCGTATGTCATATACTTTTGCCCTTGATGACTTTTGCTACTAGATTCCTCCTCCTTAACCTAAACAACCACTTCAGTACTGGTACTGTTTTCGTCCATTTCACTCCTTCAAAGTTAGATTCATGTTTGATTTATGATTGGCTACAGAACCAGTCCCATTGTCTTTCTGTTCATCTAACAACTTGACCTCTACAACTTTGTTCTCAGTCACACTGTCTTGTTCGTCAAAGTCACTCATTATGTATCACTTAATACAAAACAGCTTTTTCAATGAATTACCTTGTTTTTTGAAGTGTTGGCAGAAGTGCCAACACCGTGTTGCTAGAGGAGGCCGAAATGCACGCGTTTAATTACACGCAGACTGGCGTGAGGTCTGGAACAGGACAATGTCTTGAGAATTGCAAATAAAGTACGTAGATGATGTAATACTTAACTTTAATCCATAATTGGTGTACATCGCTCTTGACGGTACATGTTATAGTCTCAATATCAAATGCTATGGCGCCTTGCTAGGTTGTAGCAAATGACGTAGCTGAAGGCTATGCTAACTATAGTCTCGGCAAATGAGAGCGTAGTTGTCAGTGATCCATCTCTGGCAAAGTCGGCTGTGAGTGCTAGTAAGTCTCTCTAGACCTGCCGTGTGGCGGCGCTCGGTCTGCGATCACTGACAGTGGCGACACGCGGGTCCGACGTATACTAATGGACCGCGGCCGATTTAAAGGCTACCACCTAGCAAGTGTGGTGTCTGGCGGTGACACCACATTTTTAATTACTCATCTGCTGCTGTTCCACTGTGGTTCTTGTGGTTGTCATCTGGCACTTCATGGCTGCGGCAAGTTGTAATTCTCTCGGCAAGACGTCTTGTTTATATACAGTCAGATGTGTCCACCGGCGTGCTGAATGGCTGCTCCTGTACTCGGTGGCTGCTTCCATAGAGCCTGCTTGATGATTGGCTGCTATCCTACTGTGGCCCTGAAACCCCAGTGCTGATTGGCTGTATCATCACTACACTGTAAACCACTCGTGATTTCTCTTTTCAAAGTTCGCAAGTTCTAGTTTATTGTGGTTACGTACAATATTCCTCACCTGGGGCACCACATGTAGCGCTTCACCTCCTGCTTTATTTTCTTCAATTTTTTGTCCTTGGTGTCGACATAATGTGTTGCTACATTGGCTGAAAATTGGGGTTTGCAGTTCCAACACTGACTGATGTAAGTAATGTAGCCGACAGGTGTACAGTTGCATTTCACAGTACTTTAATTTCACTGTTCACAACCGCCCAATAATACACAGTTATATGGCCAGTGCAGTATTGTTTAACTTTCAATAATCCTCATTAATAGTTTGCAGGCAAACCTCCACATACTGCTACAATAGAGTGCTATTGAACATCTACGAGCAGTAAAAACCTAACCACAAAGTTCACAGTTCTTGAAGAATAGAAAGGCACATATGGAGCAGACACCATCGCTGCTATAATACATGGCCTAATTGTGTAACACTTATTACACTGTTAAGTTGATGCATTGTTGTCGCTCTAACCAACACAGGTTCCTCGTCTGAAACTCGGCCGTGGACTGACTGTCTCGTGACCAAACATCGGGTCCTTATATATCCTCACAATAATAGCTGCTGAAACTACACATTGTTTGATGTTTAATTTACAGAAATTACAATTAAAACTTAACTCATTAAATTAACTGAACACATCGAAAAAATGGTTCTTTTTAACAGTTTCTTCTACTACCAGGGTTAAGTCGAATTATTTGTTTAAATCAGAAAATTAACAAATATATTTATGTAAACAATAATTTTGACAAAACTATTAATTACTTCAGAATTAGTTAAGTGCTGACTTTGCTAACATGTTTCCCAATATAGCCAAATAGATACTTTAATATTACTAGTATTTCTTCTTCCAAATGTTTATAATTAGTACAGAATTTGTATTTGTTTATATGCCAACAATAGAATTTAAGTTATGAAACAATTACTGAGTTCGCCCTATTACAAACCATAGTCAAAATAAATCATAAAATCAATTACATACATAAAACTAAGCATAAATTTAGATCTGGTGATATATTCTTTAAAACTGAGGGCCAATCTTTCTCTTTTATCAAAATGCAGATTATATTCACGTATGCTAATGAAAAACTGAATTTAAGGAGACAGATAGCAAAAAAAGAGGGGAATTAAAAATATCCCAGCTTGCATCATCACAAGGTGCTAATGGGGTGGCTGGCCTACCCATGTTTCTTCTAAGTGATCATCTAGTAACATTTCCCTGTGTTGTTATTTTAGCTCCGGTCATTTTCTTTGTGTTTTAATGTCGGGTTAGCACCTTTCACCTTTTCCATTGCCGTACATTGAATGAAATGGAGTGATAGTGTGAGTCAATGCTGTTGAAAAATATTGGCAGTTGACGAGGATGTTAGTTGGCTGCATTCCCTACATAATTTGTATGTGGGAACTGCATTTATTAATTATAACAATGCAATTGAATGCAGTATTTACAATCAATATGGAATAAAAGGATTATATGTGCCAGCTGTTGGAATGTACACTTCTGGTTTTTAAAATTACAACTCTAAGAAGGATAACAAATGATGAAATTTTATGTTTTATAGTAGGAAGAATGCAAGTGATTTGATGGTACACAGGGTGCAAAATTTAGCACAGAGAGCTGCCATCTCTGGCAACAGCAATGTCTCCATCCAAACTGGGCACAGAATCAGAGAGTGGGTAACAGATATGTTTATATCATTCTATGCTGCAGGTTTTAAATTGTAAGACATTTCCAGGGGCAGATGTGGACTCTGACCACAATCTATTGGTTATGAACTGTAGATTAAAACTGAAGAAACTTACAAAAAGGTGGGAATTTAAGGAGATGGGACCTGGATAAACTGAAAGAACCAGAGGTTGTACAGAGTTTCAGGGAGAGCATAAGGGAACAATTGACAGGAATGGGGGAAAGAAATACAGTAGAAGAAGAATGGGTAGCTTTGAGGAATGAAATAGTGAAGGCAGCAGACGATCAAGTAGGTAAAAAGATGAGGGCTAGTAGAAATCCTTGGGTAACAGAAGAGATATTGAATTTAATTGATGAAAAGAGAAAATATAAAAATGTAGTAAGTGAAGCAGGCAAAAAGGAATACAAACGTCTCAAAAATGAGATCGACAGGAAGTGCAAAATGGCTAAGCAGGGATGGCTAGAGGACAAATGTAAGGATGTAGAGGCTTATCTCATGAGGGGTAAGATAGATACTGCCTACAGGAAAATTAAAGAGACCTTTGGAGAAAAGAGAACCACTTGCATGAATATCAAGAGCTCAGATGGAAACCCAGTTCTAAGCAAAGAAGGGAAAGCAGAAAGGTTGAAGGAGTACATAGAGGGTCTATACAGGGGTGATGTTCTTGAGGACAATATTATGGAAATGGAAGAGGATGTAGATGAAGATGAAATGGAGATATGATACTGCGTGAAGAGTTTGACAGAGCACTGAAAGACCTAAGTCAAAACAAGAACAACTGACAGCCTGGGGAGAGCCAGTCCTGACAAAACTCTACCATCTGGTGAGCAAGATGTATGAGACAGCCGAAATTCCCTCAGACTTCAAGAAGAATATAATAATTCCAATCCCAAAGAAAGCAAGTGTGGACAGATGTGAAAATTACCGAACTATCAGTTTAATAAGTCACAGCTGCAAAATACTAACGCGAATTCTTTACAGACGAATGGAAAAAATGGTAGAAGCCGACCTTTGGGAAGATCAGTTTGGATTCCATAGAAATGTTGGAACATGTGAGGCAATACTGACCCTATGACTTATCTTAGAAGAAAGATTAAGGAAAGGCAAACCTACATTTCTAGCATTTGTGGACTTAGAGAAAGCTTTTGACAATGTTGACTGGAATACTCTCTTTCTAATTCTGAAGGTGGCAGGGGTAAAATACAGGGAGCAAAAGGCTATTTACAATTTGTACAGAAAGCAGATGGCAGTTATAAGAGTCGAGGGGCATGAAAGGGAAGCAGTGGTTGGGAAAGGAGTGAGACAGGGTTGTAGCCTGTCCCCAATGCTATTCAATCTGTATACTGAGCAAGCAGTAAAGGAAACAAAAGAAAAGTTCGGAGTAGGTATTAAAATCTATGGAGAAGAAATAAAAACTTTGAGGTTCGCCGATGACATTGTAATTCTGTTAGAGACAGCAAAGAACTTGGAAGAGCAGTTGAACGGAATGGACAGTGTCTTGAAAGGAGGGTATAAGACGAACATCAACACAGCTATGAAACTAGAAACCAATACAATCTGCATCTAGAGAGGAAAAATAAAGTTAAAACTCAGCAGAGCTTGTTGTACAATGCTGTTAAATTATATAATAAATTACCCCAAAAAATAAAAGATATTGACACAATCGGACAGTTCAAAACAAAACTAAAAATTTTTTTATTAAATAAAAGTTATTACGCAGTAATGGACTATCTGAATTAAAACATGTAGTGTAATTAAAGTAGCCTGCATTGCAATACATGAGGAAATAATTATAATATGAAATCAAAAATTGTACAGTACTATAAGAAAATTACAAATCACACAAGGATATAAAACTAATTTAAGATACCTCAAAAATGTGTGTAAATACAAATTTTATGTGTATAATTGTAGGTATATTGTATTGTATATGATTTTGCTGACGAAATCCGCACAATGTAAATTGTTACGTGGATTAATAAAGAAATCAATCAATCAAAAAAAAAAAAGCAAAACGAGGATAATGGAATGTAGTCGAATTAAGTCGGGTGATGCTGAGGGAATTAGATTAGGAAATGAGACACTTAGAGTAGTAAAGGAGTTTTGCTATTTGGGGAGCAAAATAACTGATGATGGTCAAAGTAGGGAGGATATAAAATCTAGACTGGCAATGGCAAGGAAAGCGTTTCTGAAGAAGAGAAATTTGTTAACATCGAGTATTGATTTACGTGTCAGGAAGTCGTTTCTGAAAGTGTTTGTATGGAGTATAGCCATGTATGGAAGTGAAACATGGACGATAAATAGTTTGGACAAGAAGAGAATAGAAGCTTTCGAAATGTGGTGCTACAGAAGAATGCTGAAGATTAGATGGGTAGATCACATAACTAATGAGGAGGTACTGAATAGGATTGGGGAGAAGAGGAGTTTGTGGCACAACTTGACTAGAAGAAGGGATCGGTTGGTAGGACATGTTCTGAGGCATCAAGGGATCACCAATTTAGTACTGGAGGGCAGCGTGGAGGGCAAATATCGTAGAAGGAGACCAAGAGATGAATACACTAAGCAGATTCAGAAGGATGTAGGCTGCAGTAGGTACTGGGAGATGAAGAAGCTTGCACAGGATAGAGTAGCATGGAGAGCTGCATCAAACCAGTCTCAGGACTGAAGACCACAACAACAACAACATGCTGCTTCTGACTGCCCAGTGTCTCAGCTGCCCAAACCAGGTGTTTTCAATACATGAGAAATCAGGAGAATATGCTGACCAGGGCAACAGTTAACCATCCTCCATATTTAGATAGGTGAGGCAGAATAGGTGAGATAGGGGACAGCCACTGGTCTCAACATATCAGAAATCTAATAGCTGCTGTAAAATTTACTAGCTTTACAAAGAAAGCAGAGGTGATTGTATTGTGTACCCAGTGGCATCTCATATAATTGTCATGAAGTAAGTCTGTCATTGTTCATTGTCCTCGGAGGCTCCACACATGGTACATCCGAACTTGTCTGAAATGATGTAGTACCATTTGTGTGGCCAGTGTTGTGGGCTGAAAAAAATTGGTGGCACATCTCTCTCTGTTACCACTGCAAGAGAAGCCACAAGAAAAGTCACCATGCTGGCAGTTCATGGTGGTCCAGGTGTCACAGCTGTCTGTGTAGATATTTGTCTCCCTAAAAAAGAGTGTATGAAGTCACATGGGGTAAGTGACCACTGCTGTATGAACCTGTGTGGGAAAGTAAACAGTATGTCTGTCATCTCCGGTGCAAATCATATGGGGCTGCTGACATGGTGTGTAGCATTGAGTATTTCCCTCCTGAACCCCGTGACTCTGTATTTGCATGACAGGCAATGGATTCTGACTAATGTGAGCAGAAATATTGTGGGAGGAGAGATTGCAGAGTAGAGAGGCCACAGTCTTGCCGCTGATGGACTCCGTCATGTGCTAGTAGACATTTCTCCTTCTTACATGAAGCACAACATGATATTCTCACAAACAACCAACATTCAAATGCAATTTCTAAATGGGAAACATGCTGTGTAATCTTTCTTTCTTGTACAGAATATAGGTGGTGTTACTCCTATCTCTGCAGTGGCTCTGAAACACTAACCACTTGTACGAGTGGTGTTCAATAAGTAAGGCAACACATTTTTTTCTAGGTTAATTATCGGTCAAAAAATTAACATTTTGTTTCTGACATCCTTAATCATTCCTACACACATTTCCAGTAATTCCAGGTGCATGGCAGCATTATAGTCAGTCTTCAAAAAGGCATCCAAAATTGAGATGCATTTGAAGCAAAGAACTGTTATTGAATTTCTTTTGATGGTAAACCAGACCATCACAAATATTTAAAGGCATTTACAGAATCTGGGCAATGGATAAAAGTATATTAAGTCACTGCATGAAGCATGCGGGCTTTCAGATGTAACTATGCACCATCCGACTCAACTTAACAATATTAAAATTTTTGGCTGGTTTCATTGTCTAGGGGCTGGGATACGTAGTTGCCACATTACTGTTGACTCTACAGTATACGATAAGAATACACACATGAATTGAATGGTCGAAAGTTTCTATCACTCGGCAATTGCAAATTATGAAAATAACATATAAATTTATAAATGAACGATGGCAATTAAATAAAATCTGCAGGTACTATCTTAACGACTTTAAATGATGAGTACGATAGTAGAAGCACGTTTGAGAATGCGGTATTTTCTGCAAAACGCTTATTGGTGTCGATGGTCCAGCAATTAAATAAAATATAAGTTGAATAACAGGGAAACAATAGATTCCTGCTTCACGTAATTAGTTACGAACAACAACATAGCTTGTGAGATATTCACTTCTGAACGCATACTATGACTTCACTACAGAAGCTACGGAAATCTCACAAGAGCACAGGTCGGCACTCCGAAACATTTCTATCCTCCACGACCATGCGCAAACTGCTCCACTGTCCATCGTGCCATCATGTCCAGCACCCACGCCCTGTGCCATACTCCCCAGAACTGCCTCTGTCTCCTCTCCAGTAACTCGCTTCCATCCAGTCTCCCCATTCACGAGCGCTGTGATTGGCTAGAACGCTCGCGCCATGTCTTCATGCCAACGCACAGTCACACAAACATAATGAAACACATTCGAAATACTGGATTTACATTTAAATACTTGAAATTAAATAAATATTCCTATGGCTGGACCATAAACACGCTCTAACACACATTATTAAATACATAAACAATTAAATAAACATATATCAAAAGAAAAGAATCAAAAGGTAGGCCAGGAGTGTAATGTCTCTGTGCTTTCTAAAACACAGTAAATATTTAACCAATTTCTTCATGAATAGTATATATTGGATATAAACAAAGACATAGATGAATATATATATATATATATATTTATAAGCATGCTGCTACCATTTTATTGTGTAACTGTGAAGTACTTATGGCCAGACGCGATCAATAGTAATCGGCCACTTTGACCTCCAATAACTCATGTACTATTCAAGTTACATTCCTGTAATTCATACCAATTTAGGTTTACACTAATAGCTTTCTAAAGACACGGTGATTGACAAAATCGGATGAAGCGTTTATATTTTGGAAATTCATTGCTGGGTGTTACTTGTATAATTTACCATCAGATACTAAACTTTAAACTAATAAAGATACTGAAAATCTTGTTACACCATCAGAATTGTCATGCCAATAATAGTAATGTACATGTTTCTCTTTGAGGTATCATGATTCATCTGGCTTCTATTAATTTCTATACGAACTGTGAAATGTCTGCCATTAAGGTTTCACAAAGTCCGCCATCTTTGGCACTCCCAGCATGGACATCTCCTTCATTGACACAAAGCACCATCCTAGTCACAGCGGAATTCCCAGGCATGCAGTTGGACCAGGCGCTGGGGCTACCCCTCTCGTCCGGCTAATGTTTGCCATCACGTGTTTGCTGCCGGGCCCCGGCTTTGACGAGCATCCTGTGCGGCCATCCCAATTCCGAACATATAATATTTCCAGGGCACCACAACTCACCCGTTACCTCACAAGCATCTGTCATCAACAGAACAAGGAGAAGGAATTCTGATCTCCCATGCGCAGGCCGGCTGCACGCAGCTGTGGTGCCTGCACTGCTGCAACGTGCAGACACTGTTATTCGAGCTGATAGACGAATAATGATTTTGCATCTTGGAGCTCAGCTTGACATCTCTGTTGGCATGCTGACACACATGTCCACCAGACAGCATATTCAAAGATTTGTGCCTGCTTGGTTTTTCAGAGCTTACACCACAGGAATGAAACTTGAAATGTTCCCAGATTAAACAGATGAGACCAATACTTAATTAGTATCTGTCACTGAAACTTTTGCACAACACAGTGTTGACACAACAAAATCTGTTACAACACTGAAACACTGACCCACACAAGACTACCACTATGACTCTTTTGTAATTTTACAATAATGTATGTCGAACGTATGAATTCTTACTTCAGTAGTTTTCGTAAGTTACAAGATTTTACAATTCTGGATGGCTGATCAGTAAACCCAGATAGGTTTTTATATGAACTTTCATGTGTGATAGTAATTTAATAGAAATTCATTCCTTAATTCACATAATTATGTGGTTTTATTTGTCTAAACAATCCTTCATATAAAAATCTTAAATGACTTCAATATTATATGCTCCTAGCATGTTTTATTGATAATTTCAACGTAGGTTATTTCACACATTTCAAATACTGGCACAAAAATAGTAAGTATTGCATTGCTTCACATGGCAGCTATGAAGATCTTCACAGTACAAAATTTATTCTAATTCATGGAACATACTCAATAGGTTTACTAATTACATCCCAAACTGTCATTTTTGATGGAATAACATTTTAGAAAACAGAATATGCTTCATGTATCCAAGGAGTTATATTAGTATCATAATCTTCGAAATTCCTGACATCAATGTGTTTGTTATGCACTGTCCCACTCAGCTACATTACTTTCTCCCTGCGAGACATGCGCGCGCGCACACACACACACACACACACACACAGAGAGAGAGAGAGAGAGAGAGAGAGAGAGAGAGAGAGAGAGAGAGAGAGAATCACATGTACCAGGATAGGAAGGAAGTTTGTTGTAAAATGTAATTGTTGTGTCTGTATCTGTTTGTGAGATAGAATCACGACAAATATTAATCTATCAATGAGATTACATAGTACTTACATAAAATATTAGTTACTTAATACTAGTATATTTTTTCATTGCAAATTAACCAAAATTATTCCATGTATATATCATTCAGTTCATCACATTATCTTCATTACCAAGAGTTCAGTTAGAACAAAATTACAGAAAAAACATAAACAATATTTAACAATTGAAATGCATGGGCAGGCTTTACAGTTTCTAATATCATACAATTAGAAGAGTCCCATTTTATCAAAATAATAAAAAAATTAATTCTCACAGGTAATAACACCATTGAAAGGTACGGGTATATAGGAGGATCAGAAACACCCTGAAAAGCTTATAAGGGTATTGCAGGGTAGGTTGTGCTTATAAATAATTGATAAGAAAAAATGCAATGCATTGCTGCCATTTCCAAGTTATTTAACATTGAAGTTAGCCAATCAGCCTGTTGCATATGAAAATTCAAGAAGCCCACAAGATACATTTAGTGTCAGTTGTTCTCATAGCATAGATGGTAGCCCATGAGACTGCTGAGCCTTTGGCTCAGGTTTGATCCTGACTAGTGACCCATGTCCAAATTGTGTGTATGTGTTTGTGTGTGTGTAAATTTATTTTCCACACCCTTTGGTTTCTACTACTTCTTCCTTTATGCAGAATGTCGTTCAAAAATATGTCTTCTTATCAGAACCTACAAGTTTAGCTTAGCTTACATTGCAAGTGACAAAAATTTACATAAATTTTCATAGTCTTAGATAATCATTATACACTGAAGCACCAAAGGATTTGGTATAGGCATGCATATTCAAATACAGAGATTTGTCAACAAGCAGAATATCGTCAGCAATGCCTGTATAAGACAACAAGTGTCTGGCATGGTTGTTAGATTGATTGCTGCTGCTACAATGGCAGGTTATCAAGATTTAACTGAGTTTGAATATGGTGTTATAGTTGGCACATGAGCAATGGAATACAGTATCTCCAAGGTAGTGATGAAGTGAGGATTTAACCATACAACTATTCCAATAGTGTACCATGAATATCATGAAACTGGTAAAACATCAAACCTCTGACATCGCTGCAGCCACAATATGTTCCTGCAAGAACAGGACCAACAACAACTGAAGAGACTTGTTCAATGTGACAGAAGTCCAACCCCTTTGCAAATTGCTGCAGATTTCAATGCTGGGTGATCAACAAGTGTCAGCGTGCAAACCATTCAATGAAACTTCATCGATATGGACTTTCAGAGCCAAAGGCCCACTCATGTACCCTTGATGACTGCATGACACAAAGCTTTACATGTCACCTGGGCCCGTCAACACCGACATTGGACTGTTGATGACTTGGAAACATGTTGCCTGGTCAGATAAGTCTCATTTCAAATTGTATCAAGCTGATGGCTGAATACAGATATGAAGACAACCTCATAAATCCAAGGATCCTGCATGTCAGCAGGGAAATGTTCAAGCTGGAGGAGGCTCTATAACGGTGTGGGGCATGTGCAGTTGGAGTGATATGGGACCCCTGATTTGTCTAGATACAACTCTCACAGGTGACACATATGTAAGCATCCTGTCTGATCACCTGCATCCATTCATGTCCATTGTGCATTCTGCTGCCCACCAGACTCCCAGACATGTACATTATTTAGCATATCTGGGATACCCTGCAAGATTCTGTTCAGAAGAGATCTCCACCACCTCATTCTCTTATGGATTTATGGACAGCCCTGCAGGATTCATGGTGTCAATTCCCTCCAGCACTACTTCAAATATTAGTCGATTTGTGATGAAGCAAGTTGGAATATCTTTACTTCCTCTCTTGTTTTGCCATCTGCCCCCTTAAATTCATTTTATTTTCATTTTTGCCTAATTGCCATTAACATGCATGAGCGTAATCTGCATTTCCATAAAAGACAAAGGTTGACCCTCAGTCTTAAGAAATATAGCACCAGGTCTAATTTTGTCCTTATTTTTGTTATTTCCTAATTTATTTTGACTATTCCTAGTTAATATTTTTTGTTACAGATCATTATAGGGTGAAATAATTCTATTGTTGACTTTTAAACAAATATTAATTCTGTTCTAATTATAAACACTTGGAAGAACTACTACTAAGATTCTTAAAATATTTACTTGGCTGTATCCAAAAACATATTAGCAAAGCCAGCCCTTAATTAATTCCAAAATAATTACCAGGTTTGTCAAAAGTATTGTTTGTATAACTACATCTGTTATTTTCATTATTTAAACAAATAACCTTTGTGGTAGAAGTAACTGTTAAAAAGAAGGAATTTTTTGGTGTATTCAGTTAATTGAGTGAGTTATGTTTTAATTGTAATTTCTGTAACTTAAATATTGAATAATGTATAGTTTCAGTGCCTATTATTGTGAAGATGTATAAATGACCAATTTTTGGTCCCGAGACAGTCAGTCCACTGCCAATTTTCAGGTGTGAAATGTGTGTTGGTTAGATTAACAACAATGCATCAACTTAACAAAACAGGCAAACATCACAAAGTCCATGCCACATTGTGTTGTGGAACTTTTTCGTGCTCATGGGTGCCCTACACGATATTAGGCAGGTCTACCAGTTTCTTTGGTTCTTCAGTGTAAAACACAATGTTTTAGCATTAATAAGTACAGTATGTCCCACTCAAAAGAGGTCCCACAAACATACATCTGCTTAAATTACACTTAAAGGCTTTGCATAAAAATCAGGAAATGAAATGAGCATGTCATACCTTGTTCATGGGGAAATTAAGGTGCATCACAAAAAGAGCTGGGAGTGACTGCCATTGACTTTTAAACACAGTTGAACATGATGCTGCAGATTCTCAAATGTTGGTGCCAGAACCTCTGGTGTCACTGCTTGGATTTCGCGCATGATGTTCTCTCGCAAATCTTCCAAGTTGTGTGGTTTGTTCCTGTGTACCTTGCCTTTTAGGCCACCCCAGAGGAAAATGTCAGGTGATGTTAAATCAGATGACCTTGGGGACCACAGCCCTTTCGAAACCACTCTGCCGGGGAAAAATGATTCGATCTCAGCCGTGGTCACTTGAGATGTGTGGCATGTGGCACCATTCCGTTACTACCAGCCAAGTGTAAGTTCTTCACTGTTCAATTGGTTCACAAATTCCTGAAACATTTTGATGTAAACTGCACTTGCCACAGAAGACTCAAAAAAAAAACGTCCAATAATGTGACACTGTAATATTGCACAGAACACACCAATCTTTTGTGAATGCAGGAGTTGCTCAACCAGTGCATGTGAATTTTCATTGCACCATAAACCTGTATTTTGAGAGTTTGGATAGCCAGAGGGGTGGAACCACACCTCATCACAGAACAATACATATAGTGTAATATTCCTGGCCTCTGAGCAATAAAATGCTGAAACCAACAATAAAATGTAATGCCTTTTTCTTTGTCATTGACATTCAGTTCCTAAACAACGGTCAATCTGTATGGATACATGCCAACTTTCTTTGCAGCTCTGTGGCATGTGCTCTGTGACATTCCACATTCCTGAGATAAATGTCAAACAGACTTTGCAGGAGAGGCCAACAATCATTGTTTCATATCAGTCACTTTTTCCTCCAATAATGATGTACATTCCTGCCATATAGATCCAAAATCTTTCCACTGCTCTCCATTTTGTCATGCAGCATTTGGTTGGTATATCCTGGTAACCAAACCGTTCAACAAATATTCGCTGACATTTCTTAATGGAACCATTAATCCAATATTGCCTCACAAGAAATGCACTCTTCAACAGAATAGTCATACATTGTCACTAAACACTGAACACTGAGTTCCAACCACAGTGACACAAAGAAACACACTGTTGCATCAAATGATGTTGCAGAGTGCAGTGTTGCCACGACTAATATCACAAATTACCCCATGCAATTTTAGCATGACTACTACCCATTTTTTGGGGCATCTTTCAAGTGGGACACACTGTACTTTCTTTGTTGAACTTATTCCAATGGTAAGTTAGCCTCAGCCTAGAATACTCCTTCCTGGGACAGTCACCTCTTCCTCTTTCATTCAACCTAGTGTTGTAATGTGTTTATTAGAAATGGCAATATTCTGCTTATCATGGCAATAATTACATAACTATGCATCTCAAATAATAATTGACAAACACAATGAATGGTTTCCACCAAACTCAGCTGTTTCAATGCATTAATGTGAATTCACATAAGTATAGATCATCTGAGTATGTCATTTCATATATTTAACTAGGATTTGCATATGGCATTGTGTGCTTCTTGAAGATATGATAAAACCTTGCATACATCATCAGTCAGTTTTAAGCAAATAAACATTTTCATTGCAACTTTCATTTGAAAAATTTTGACATACATATTTGCAATTAACTCGCATTTACTTGAATATTTTCTTTTTATATTACATATACAGGATAATTACAGGAGAGGAAAAGGTGTTGTAAGGATAACTCCCATCTGCGCAGTTCAGAAAAGCTGATGGTGAAGGAAAGGACCCAGATGGCTTGGGTAGTGAAGCAGCCATTGAAATCAAGTGTGTTGTGTTGAGCTGCATGTTGTGCCAAATAGTGGTCTACTTTGCTCCTGGCCATTCATCCTGGTGGACAGCTAGTTAGTAGTCATATCAATATAAAAATCTGTGCAATGATTACAGCAGAGCTGGTAAATGACATGGCTGCTTTCACAGGTGGCCCAGCCCCTGATAGGGTAGGATAAACCTGTGACAGAACTGGAGTAGGAAGTGTTGGGTGGATGGACTGGACAGGTTTTCCACCAGGGTCTTCCACACGGATATGATCGTTGTGGCAAGTGGTTGGGATTGGGAGTGGCATAGGGATAGACAAGGTTGCTGTGGAGGCTGGGTGGGCAATGTAACACCACTTTTAGTAGGGGTAGGAAGTATCTCAGACAGGATGTCCCTAATTTCAGGGCATGATGATAGGTAATCAAAGCTGTGGTGAAGAATGTGGTTCAGTTGTTCAGTTGTTCCAGTCTGGGGTGGTACTGGGTGATGAAGGGGACACTCCTTTGTGGCTGATGGAAGTATTGGAGGTGTGAGAGGAAATGACACAGGAGATCTCTTTGTGGGCTAGGTCTGGGGTACAGTACTTGTCTGTGAAGGTCTTCGTGAGACCCTCAGCCTACTGAGCAAGGGAGTTTTTGTCACTGCTGATACGCTGTCCCCAGGTGGCTAGGCTGTATGTGAGGGATTTTTTAAAATGCAGCTGGTTGGTTTAATGTGGATAGATGTGTGGACGGAGCCCTCAGAGAGGAGGTCAACATCTACGAAAGTGGCACACTAGATTGAGGAGGACCATGTGAAGTGGATGGGAGAGAAGGTGTTGAGATTGTTGGCTCTCACTGACCAACACCTGCAGCCAGTACCTGTAATCTAGCCTCCCACATCAAAGACACAACCAGTTCCTTCACTGACTCTCTGTCATACCCACCCCTTTACCTCCTGGATCCCTAGTCATCACTGTTGACGCCACCTCCCTATGCACCAACAACCTTCATGCTCTTGGTGCTACCGCTATTGGACACTACCTTTCCCATCATCCTTCAGACTCCAAACCCAATACCTCTTTCCTCATATACCTTACTAACTTTATCATAACCCACAAATAGTTCTTCTTTGAAGGGAGGTATATAAATAATTCTGCAGCACAGCCACGGACACCCACATGGCACCCTCATATGCAAACCTTTTTAGAGGCCATCTAGAGGAGACCTTCCTAGTGTCATAAACCACCAAACCTCTAGTCTATTTCAGGTTCATTGATAATATCTTCATGACCTGGGCCCAGGACCAAGACACCCTATCTTCATTCCTTCACAACCTCAACACCATCTCTCCCAACCTCCTGATGCTGTGCCTGTTGGCAGTCTCCACACTCCACCAGACTCTCCCCACCCATACTCTACTATCCCTTCCCTCTTCCCCACCCCCTCCGGATTGCTGCTTGCGTCCCACATGATAGTTGCATTCCAGCCTGAGATTCTGGAGGTGGTGGTCATGTGTGTGTGAGGTGTGCTTGCTTTGTGTGTGTGTATGATGTGTGTCTCTTTTCCTGATGAAGGCTGTGGCCAAAAGCTTTATGTAATTGTCTTTTAATTGTGCCCCTCTGCAACCTGACATGTCTTCTTTACAGAAAGTAGCAATCTGTCTTTTCCTACATTATTACATCAATATTATAGAGATGTATTTGTTTCTAGCATGTTTTTGTTGCAATTTCAATATATGTTATTTAAAACATTTCAAATACCCACTAAAAATAATAAGTATAGCAGTGACTGCATTTGTTTACATCACATGGTGGCTACAAAGATCTTTACAGTACAGTATTCATCCCAATTCACTGAAAATACATAATAGATTTACTAATTTCATCTCAAACTGTCTGTTTTATCTGAATAACATTGTTGCAAACTGTATAAAACTGAATATGCTTCACGTACACAGGGTTTAATATGAGTATTGCAATCTTCAAAATACCTGCCATTTATCTGTGCATCATGTACTGTAACACTGCTACATTAAAGACACATATTGTGACTTCTGGTTACATGACCTTGGCTTGCTGCCAGACCACTTGTAATACAGGAAGCTCATCAGACCTTCATCATCTAGCTTTCTAATTGAGTGATTTAAAGTCTTCCATATTTGTATTTTTTGTATTAAACAGAAGGTAGTCGCATCTCATTGTGTTTCTGATTATGACAGCCTGTGTGTATTGCACTCGGAATCATGTTGCAACTATGTTGCTTGTATTCTGTGTGATTTCTGCTCACATCCGTAATATTGAACAGAGTAAATGATTCCATATTGGTTTTTGTTTCATATAAAACAGAAGTCGGTTTTGTCACATGTTGTCCTGTCGACTTGTGTGTTTTTGTTATTGCTTACGAACCCATGTGTGAACAACTTGTTTTAAATGCATTGTAAATATATTGCTTTCATTCTACTTTATTTTTGCTTGCATCTCTTTTCTGTGCTTTCTCACATTTAATGGATAACTCCCCTTTAGCATCTTTTCACAGAATTGATGTTCAGCTGTATTACATATTGTCACAGAATAAGTACGTAATTCTGCTTTGAATTGTGTTGCTCACCGAGCGAGGTGGCACAGTGGTTAGCACACTGGACTCGCATTCGGGAGGACGACGGTTCAATCCCGTCTCCGGCCATCCTGATTTAGGTTTTCCGTGATTTCCCTAAATCGTTTCCGGTAAATGCCGGGATGGTTCCTTTGAAAGGGCACGGCCGATTTCCTTCCCAATCCTTCCCTAACCCGAGCTTGCGCTCCGTCTCTAATGAACTCGTTGTCGACGGGACGTTAAACACTAACCACCACCAATTGTGTTGCTTCTTGCCACTGAGTGCGATGCATTTCACAGTGTTTTGCAGAGTATGGATGTAGATGCTTTTTAGTCTTAGTAACTAGAGTATTCTCCCTTGCAGATGTTAAAAACCCAAACGCTATAGTAGCTACGCAATTGAGCTATATACAGGTACTACAAACAATACACTTCATGTACTACAAACAATACACATCAATGTACTACATCATCTTCTCACTTAAAAGAGGCCTCCATTAAATGTATGAAAGTGAGGAAGATAGATGTGACCAATAATAATGAAGAATATGAGCAATTTACTTACAACACATTTAAACTGAACACTTCACATAGGGATTTGCAAGCAGTAACAAATAACAAAAAAATAAAAAATAGAATCACTTACCCTGCCCAGTAGTGTATTATGCATGCAAGTGAAAATTAGCCAGAATATGAGCAACATATTTACAATGTAATTTGAAGAGTGCAATACACACAAGAAGATCTTAATCAGAAACAGATATCACGTCAGATGATTTTTATTTCCACTTGATAATGGCCACATGGTTGAAATTTCAATATTGATATAGTATAGACACACTCTCTTTGAAAGGTCACAAACAGTTCCAAGTACACAATTTACCACCAGACTATGAGGTCCAGTCATAAAGTATAAATGGAAAATATTATCATCTACTACTCAAATTTCGCAAAGCAAGAATACAGATTTTGTACTGTACTTTCCTGTGTTTGAAGTTCACTGTCAGGCTGCTCGGAGCACTGCTGCTCTTCTGTTTCTATTGTAACACGAGCCACACGCGTCTTATAATTTGTTTAGCTGCAAGACATACTTATCCCTAATGACGATGATGATGGAGGCAGTCATTTAAAACTTGAAATTTTATCCAAATTTCACATGGCAGAGCTGAGGACTTTTCATGCAGAGAGAATTACTTGGATATGTCATCTGTTGCCATGTCCTAAAAGTCTTAAGTAAGTCAGCAGCAAAGAAATCTCTTGATAAAGCTCTGTAGTGTACATTACCAGATAGTCACATGTTTATTTAAAAGGACTCACAAAACATACATAGGTACTTCAATATATCATTTCAAAATGGTTCAAATGGCTCTAAGCACTATGGGACTTAACATCTGCAGTTATCAGTCCCCTAGAACTTAGGACTACTTAAACCTAACTAAACTAAGGACATCACACACATCCATGCCCGAGGCAGGATTCGAACCTGCAAATGTAGCGGTCGCGCGGTTCCAAACTGAAGCACCTAGAACCGCTCGGCCACCCCAGCCGGCAATATATCATTTCCTTATTAAATTAACACAGTTCTGAAGTGTGATAGATTCCTATTTTTGAAGTGGCTTGATAATAAGCAGACAGGACTTCTCTTACTTCCACCTGTAGTGGGACATCCTCCTCTAGCATTACTTTTACTCAACGGTAGCTGTTGATACTTATTTTTTAATTTTGGACAGGTCAATATTATCTCAGCTGCTTTTCTGAAAAGTTTCATATGATTTTATACACACTTTATTATATTTCAAGCTAAAATTTAAGAAAAGGAATTACTTTAGTTTTGATGTTACAATCAATAAGTTGTTGTTTTTTTTTTTTTGTTTTTTTTTTTTTTTTTTTTTTTTTTTTTTTTTTTTTACAAACATTTGAAATTACAAATTATTTGCCACACTTAAAATTTCTATTATTAATTACATGATCTAGTACTGTTTACTGTGATTATTTTTGGATTCATTTATGGAATAATAATTGAAATTAATAGAAATTCATTTGTTGAGAAAAATTGTAAACCCTTTGGAATATGGTTATTACCACAGAGTGAGGCAGTAGTAAGCATGCCTCTGATGTGATTGGATGTGTTTTTGTATTTTGGGTGATAACTTAAAAGACTGTATGATATACAAAAATGAACAAAATGTATTAATGTTAGAACAAAAATTCTGCAACAACATTCTTCAAATTTATTTAGATTTTTTATTTTATTTATTTATTTACTTATCATCCTTGTATCTCATCATTATAAAAATGATATAGAATTAGTCATACATTGCCTTACATAGAAAATAGGACATTAAAAGATTTACAATTATATGTCCATAAATAAAATATTATTACATATAACATGAAGCCATACGCATAACAAAATTCATAATATGCTAAATTAGAATAATAGATGAATACAATTTAGTTTTCAATGAGCATTTTGGGTCATTATGATGAAGGAAATAAGTTACTATATATTGAATGCTGATGATTTAAGTATTCCTTGACACGATAAAAACTCTTGCTAATTAGCATTTTTTTAAGTTCTTTTTTGAACATGTGGAATTTTGGTATACTTTTCATTTCCTTTGGTAGTGCACTAAATAAGATTTTTGGCTGATAAAGAACACTTTTCTGATACATAGCTCTTGTGTGACTTTCTCTATGAAAGTCATCTCTATTTCTCGTTTTGTAGTTATGAACTTGACTGTTTAACAAAGGATGTTCCTGGTGTGGCTTCATAAAACATATACCTTCATAAATGTAGATACATGGTAGAGTAATGATTTGTAGTTCCTTGAAAACTTTTTTACATGATTCTCTGTGTGTCATACCTCTAATTGTCCTTATTGTCCTCTTTTGAAGCACAAACTAGTGTTTGGCCAAACTGGTATTCCTCCAAAATATGATACCATATCTTAGTGTGCTATGTATGAGTGCGAAGTATGAACGTAACACGGCATCAACACTACAGGAATTTTTTAGTATTCTAAGAACATAACAATACTGACTTAATTTTTTGTTTAACATTTCTGTGTGTTTCTCCCACATTAAATATTCATCTAGCCACAATCCCAAAAATTTAGTACAGGGGGGTTAGCTCTATCTTACTCTGCCCAAGTTCTACAGTTAGCTCAGATTTTACTTTGTTTGTTATACATCTGAAGTTCATCTAAACTGTTTTTTTGTCATTAACAATTAATTTGTTGTTTGTAAACCACATGTTTGCAACTTCTGTGGCTACTGTGACTCTCTCCAGTGCGTCAGTTTCATTCATAGCTTTGACAAACAGACTGGTGTCATCGGCAAACAATGCTGCAACTGCTGTTGATATATGGCTTGGATATCATTTATAAATATTAAGAACAGCAATGGCTCCAGTACAGAGCCCTGCGGCATGCTGATGAGTAGATTTACCCGCATGCTGTATCTCTGCCTTCTGATACATATTAGAAAGATAGGATTTGAACAATCAGGTGCTACTCCACGTAGCAATATAGTTTCCTGATCAGTAAATTATGGTCAATGACACTGAATGCCTTAAACAGGTATCCGTACCAGATAGGGTTGATAGAAGAGATAGAGAAGATCCAACGGAGAGCAGCGCGCTTCGTTACAGGATCATTTAGTAATCACGAAAGCGTAACGGAGATGATAGATAAACTCCAGTGGAAGACTCTGCAGGAGAGACGCTCAGTGGCTCGGTACGGGCTTTTGTTGAAGTTTTTAGAACTTACCTTCACCAAAGAGTCAAGCAGTATATTGCTCCCTTCTACGTATATCTCGCGAAGAGACCATGAGGATAAAATCAGAGAGATTAGAGCCCACACAGAAGCATACCGACAATCCTTCTTTCCATGAACAATACGAGACCGGAATAGAGGGGAGAACCGATAGAGGTACTCAAGGTACCCTCCGCCACACACCGTCAGCTGGCTTGCGGAGTATGGATGTAGATGTAGATAAACAGGCCACAGTTTAATTCATTTTTGTCTATAGAATTTATGATCAGTTTTAAAAAGTTATAAATTTCTGTGTCAGTTGACCTATTTTTCCCAAAACCGTTTTGCCCATTAACTAGAATTTGATTTTTATGAAGAAAATGAGACAAACTTTCATGCATTATTCTTTTAATTACTTTTGAAAATCCAGATAACAATGGTATAGGATGGTAATTGGTCAATTAAACCCTGGGACCTAAGAACTGGAGTGAATTGTACATGAAAAGCTAAGTAAACTAGAAAGTTTATTGTAATCTTTTTCATAATAGACTTTGCTTATTGTGGACAATAAGTGGAATTAGGAAGGAGCAGGGGGGGAGGGGGGGATATATACCAAAAGCATACACTACAGTATTCTTTGAGTTACGTCGTAGTGTCACGAAATTGTTTCATTTCAAATTCTCTACTTATCATAATAAATACAACCTCTCGGCCTTACAGGTCCATATTACTCTGCAGTAACTGACTGTCTACATAAGATACATAAGGGAATACACACCAGAAACAAAATACAGCTTATTTATTTTACTTAACTTCTACAATTTGGTTCTCTAAAGAAGTTAGGCTGAGTAATCATCATTGATTCTGACCAATTCAGACTGCACGCAGGTTTAAGTCTCTTGGGTCAACTGAAGAATGGGATACTACTTGTTGGCTTTTACCAATGACATTGTTATTTTAGTCATTGATATTAGGTTGTTTAGTTTTGAGCCATAAATAACAAATCAGTTATCTTTTGTGGCAAAACATCATAACTGCAAATACAAATAAATGAATAGGTTATTAAGATATAGATATTGCTTATGTTTTTTGGCCCTTATAATAATTTTAAATCATTTGTGTATACATTTTGAATAATAACTTTGATAGTGAGTCAGTCAAATTGCTGTTTCCTCGGCAATTAATTCATATCCTGTACTATCTAGGTCAACTGAAGAATAGGATACTAGTACGAGCAGAAGCAAAGAAAGCAACATAACATAACACTGGTATCTTGCACCTTAGTTGAACTATGAAAGTTGTATCCTATTCTTCTGTTGACCTATATAGGTCAACGTAAGTACAGGCTATAAATTTTGTTTGTCGCATTTTTCGCCTTTGCTAGTGCCAGTATCCGATATAGGTCAACTGAAATACAGGACACAAATTTTATATTTGTTGCCTTTTTTCACATTCACTGGTACTCGCATCCTGTTCTTCAGCTCACCTATAGAGGTCAATTGAAGCATGGGACACAAATTTTACATTCGTTGCTTTTTTTGCCTTTGCTATTACTAGTATCCAATTTTTCAGTTGACTTATATAGTTCAGCTGAAGTACAAGACACAAATTTCATGTTTGTTGTTGTTTCGCTTTCCCTAGTACTAGTATCCTATTCTGCAGTCGATACTAGTACTAGCAAAGGTGAAAAAACTGACATACATAAAATTAGTATCCTGTATTTCAGTTGACATACATAGATGAACTGAAGTGCAGGATACAACGTACGTGTGTCAACTGAGATATTCCATGCCAATGTCGCATCTGAAGAATAGTATACTAGGACTTTCTGTTGCGAAAACTGCGTTATAGGTAACGTTATGTTTGAAATATTGATATACGTGGTATATGTCCATCATCTGTTTTCTCTGTATTACATTCCTTTGTTTATCAATATTCATCTAGGTATTTGCAAAACATCATCTGTGGTGATTTGAAATGTCATTTTTCAAAGCCGATGGGTTATATCCCATTGTTCAGTATTGCCAGTCTCTTCTGATTTTCAACATTGCCCTTGGGATACCAAACTTCCATATACTGTCATTGCCACAGGACATCATTAATTACCAGTCATCAGTTGTAATACACTGCACATCGCGAAAATTAATAATCTTCAGCATGAAATAATGCTTTCTGCTAAATGACAGTTGTATAGACTCTTTGTATTGTAATGTCTCTCTAATCATGTTGTGAGAATATTCCATGTTTTCTACATTGATGCACTGTGCACAGGAATTATGATGTTTGCCACATATGATCTACAATCATGGAATGAATAGCTGTGATCTTGTGTTAACTATTGTGAACATAAATACTCTTTGGCATGAAATAACGCTTTCTGCTAAGTTGTGTATGTATATTTGGTGTTGTAATGGCTCTTGTCATGTTGTGAGAATATTCCATATGTTCTCAACAATGAAGTAAAATGTAAATCTAAAAGTAAAATGTGATTTATTGGTCTCATTACATACATTGTGCAGATCATATGATCTGTTGTACAGGAGACACATCTAGTTTAGCAAAAATATAATGTATAATGATTTCAATATGGCGGCAAGTGTACACGTAACTTTAAACCGTTCTGCAGTTTTTTGAGGACTTAATTTCAATCAAGTGTATTGTTTGTGACGAAACAGTGCTAAATGGAATTAGAATATGCGTGTTTAAACATAAATGGTGCCATTCACACTGCTATGCTCAAGAAGATTTACAAATACAGTGTAAATGTGACATAGAGTGTAACAGCCGCGAGATCGTGAGTGAAAAGTGCTACGCGGGAATAGAAGACAGCGTGCATGACGAGCTTCAAAAAGAACTTGACATTATAAAAAATATATAAAACAATGGAAAATTTGGTACTAACCATACGGGAACTGTCTGAATCGTCAAGGCAACAAGATCTCATTAATGCTAGCCATAAAATTCGTAGGTCTGCACAACCAAATGTACAAAGCGTAAACAGTACGACTGTAACTAGAAATATGAACGAACTGATCACTCAAAAAGACACAAGTGAATTAAACGCAAGAAAAGAAAGTGTTAATAGTGCATCTATGGATAAAAATATGAACAAACTATCCACACAATAATATACAAGTGGATTAAACGGAGAAAAACATAAGGTAAAATATTCGTAAAGAAAAAAAAGTAAACAACCACGTTATGCATAAGCAAGGATACAAGCAATAGACACATATTTTTGCAGATAGTCATGGGAGAGGAGTTACGGAAATTATGAGAAGAAATCACCCAGACCTTAATGTAACAGGCATCATCAAACCAGGCGCGCCATTACGCGAAATTCTGAAAAACAGTGACAACATATTAACGACCGGTAACTTGGCGTGCAACGCGAATCCTAAAGGAAACAATCAAAAGGATGCCTCGAGTGCATTTCTACATTGTTAGTATCCCCAGGAGACACGGTCTGATGGAAAACTCGTGCGTAAACATCGATATTGTTACAGCAAACAGGCTATTTGAGAAAATATGTAGAGGTTTCCAGAATACGACTTTCGTAGAGATAAACAGTGTTCACAGAGAGCACTTCACAAGACATGGTCTCCACTTGAACGTAAAAGGGAAAAAGGTTATTAGTGCCGAAATACTTAAATTTATTAATGAGTCTTCTGTAATGGAAGTGTCTCCAATCCCAATTCCGCCAAAACAAGAGTTGTCTGTAACAGTGGAACCATCATTATATGCAGTAGAGCTACAACGAACACCAGTAGCAGCAGCAAAGGCTCAGATATTCTCAGCAGCAGTGTCAGATAAACCAATAGCAGCAGAATCACCACAATCATCAGCAGAGCTGTCGTCATCAGCAACAGCATCCAGAACAGCAGACCCCATAATACTACCTCAAGGCAATGAAAATGCATGTGAGGAAAACATACAAAGGTCATTAGCCGCAGCAGCTAACAAAGAAGGGCAGTCACCAAGTCGGGGAGCACAGGAGCCACCAGCAACACAACCACACAGAAGAGGTACCTGAGGCCTGGGAGATCAACAGCAAAAGCAGCTTCCAATCAAGACAGATGCCTGAGAACTAGGAGACCTGCTACACTAAGTGAGGATTTTTTATGGTACCGAGTAAGCAGAAAGAGAACATGGAAAAAGATGTAAGTAAAACTGTCCATCTTAAATACCAGTGTGAAAATATTGTGAGGAACATAAACACCAGACAAAGATACGATCCAGGTTTAATGACACAAACTGAAAAAAATCACTGCATAGTACCAGAAGCAAAGGGAGCAAGTGAAGTGCTTAGTATAATATAGGAAGGGGAAATATTACATTTAAAGCCAACTGTTAGAATACTTCACCAAAATGTTCAATACATAAACAATAAAACGGAGGAACTAGAGGTAATATTACTGGAGTATAGGCCAAACATTCTAGTAATTACAGAACATGGGCTAAAAGAAAATCACATAGGAATGTACAACTTGAAGAATTATGTGAAAGTAGCCAGTTTTTGCAGAACTTCCTATAAAGGTGGTGGGGTTGCCATTTTTTCTAACTATAAATCAACTAAAGCCATAAATATAACAAAATATGCTATAGAATTGAGCTTTGAAGCTACAGCACTGGAAACTAAAATTGCTGGGAATTTATGTTGTGTATTAGGTTTGTATCGATCACCAAATGGTATGATTAAAACCTTCTTTGAACAACTGGAAGATATAATCCAACACCTCTCAAAAACATATGCTTATTTGATCATTATAGGAGATCTGAACATAGACATGAGTAAAAATACAGACAATACTAAGACCCTACTGGACTTATTGTGCATATACAATCTAAAAATAAAAATAGATAAACCAACCAGAGTAACAAAGCATAGTGAAACTATTATTGATCATGTAATAACAAATATTCCTACATGCTATTGTGACACACAGGTAATAAACTCCACATTAGCAGACCATTTTGCAATCATGATAGACGTAAATATAAAGACTAGTGATTCAGTGCAGAAGATATGGGAGATGAGAAGACAAAACTACCCACATAACATAACTCTGCTAAAAAAGATATTAGAGGCAGAAAACTGGGAAACAATATATGCAGCTAAGGATGCAAACACCAAATGAAACCAATTTTATTCTTTATTCAATTATTATTATGATGTTACATGTCCTGTTAGTAAAAGGCTTGTCAAACAGCAACAAAAAAAGAAAAGCTGGGTGACTGGAGAAGTAATCCATGCCAGAAATAATCTGAGAGTGTATTATGACCTCTCCAAACAAAAAAATACTGAGGCCTACAACACACTGTATAAAATAAAAAAGAAAGAGTACTGTAGTTTTATCAGAGAAACTAAAGCATCATTCATCAGGATGTCTATAGATAAGGGAAAGAACTACTCAAAAGGTTTATGGTCGTTCATTAATGAAGAGAGAGGAAAAGTAACAAATCGGGCAGAGGACATCTGCCCACTGATGAGTGGGAAAAGCAACGCAGACCCTCTCGAAGTAGCCAATACTTTTAACAGATATTATATTACTGTAACACACGAATTAATAAGTCAAAATAAAACAAATGCAGTAAGTAAATTGTTAAACCCCCCACATACAAATTGTACTATGGTTTTCATACCTACAACAGATGCAGTAGTATCAAACCTAATAAAACAACTTAAAATTAAACATTCATCTGGCTTGGATGGTGTCACATCACATCTCATAAAGGAATGCAGGGAATGTATATTAAAACCATTGACACACATGCTGAATGCTGCGATAGAAGGAGGTATATTTCCAGATTCATTGAAAGTAAGTAAAGTGAAGCCAATATTTAAGAAAGGGAACAGGGATGAATTAGGAAATTACAGGCCAATATCATTGATCTCAACATTTGCTAAAATCTATGAAATGATCATAAAGAATAAAATTGTAAGTTTTATAACAAAGTACAGTATACTGCATTCATCACAACATGGTTTCAGAGAAGGGAAGTCAACAAAAACACCATCAACAGATATAATTGAGCACATTCTTAATTTACTTGTCAGGCAACAAAAGACGTGTGGGATTTTTATGGTCCTATCTAAGGCATTTGATTGTGTGAACCACTCAAAATTAATGATGAAATTATATCAGTATGGAATTAGAGGAAAATGCTATGACATACTTAAATCATACATTACAAATAGGAAACAATGCACATAAATCAGAGGGGGAAATATAATAAACTACAGATCAGAATTACAAACAGTTAAACACGGTGTGCCGCAAGGGTCTGTGCTTGGGCCAATACTATTTATACTCTACGTAAATGACTTCCCTAGCTATATAAATCAGAAACTCATAATGTACGCTGATGACACAACAATCATTTGCACAGCTGACACAAAGGAGGAGCTTGAGAAGGAAGCACTCCTGACTATTGAAAATGCAAATAAATATTTAACACAAAACAACCTGTTTAGGAATCAGTCTAAAACAATGAAGGTAGTATTTCAGACCAAGCATAGTGAAAATTATAATATAAATGGAAAGACTATTAAAGAAGTAACCAGCACAAATTTTCTAGGAACTATAATAGACAAACATTTGGCATGGGGGGAGCACATAGATGCACTGTGTAAAAAGATAAACAAACAGATCTTCATCATGCATAAAACAGCTAAAACTGTGGATGATAAAGTCCTCAGATCAATGTATTATGGACTTGTCTTCCCACATTTGCCTTATTCAGTTCATATATGGGGAAATGCACAAGCTGGCTACCTAAAAAGAATATTCGCAATTCAGAAAAGGGCAGTGAGATGTATTGCAAAAATACCACCAATACAGACCTCTAGGCAAGCTATTGTACACTATAATATTATGACAGTATATTCACTGTACATATACCAAAGCATAATGTCGGTAAGGTCAAGTGATAAACACCTCCTAAATAAAGATGTACACAAACACCATACAAGAGGAAATGAAAATTACTACATGATAAACAGAAATCTAAAACTGTCTATGACTGCCCCAGAAGAAGCAGGCAAAAGATTTTTTAATAAACTCCCCAAAATCATTAAAAAAGAAACAGATCTAAAATGTTTTAAAAATAATTTGAAAGTATATCTCACAGAGAAATGTATATACAGTTTGAGTGAATACTAAGATGGTGTTGAAATATATCATTACTGAAATGTACCTTTAAAAATTATCATTTCTGTATGTTGTTTGGATTTGTGTGTACATATAATGTGAAACATGTAAAACCTTTGTATGATTATGGACTATTTCTGTTTAATTATTTGTTTCATTTATATATAATGAAATCAAGTTTGATGTTAATAGGCTATTGTATGACACACCCAATACTCTCAGCTGGATTTTCAGCTGGAGTCCATGGGCAAAGAATAAATAAATAAATAAATTTGCAGAAATTCTTTTTACATTATTTTAAGAATAATGTCAATAAATACAACACTACAAAATTTACTATAAATTAACATTTTACTAATTTCCTATGTTGTACACAGGCAACACTGCAATATTAGCTATAGATTTTTTTATTGTTCAAAGTGCCAGACTGTCTTTCATGAATTCTTCAATGGTGTAGTAACATTTCTCTATTGAAATATTTTGTAGTAAACTTTTCAGCAAACCAAGGTCCATTGTTAATATGTTTCTTCCTTTTAATTTGCTATATATTTTTAGCCCTATGTACAATGGTGTCTGAGCATAAAGCTTTAAGTGATGTGAAGGAAATATGAAGGTCTCCTTGTGATGAGGACCATAGCTATGCTTAAAATGGAACTTTTCAGGACTATTTTGATTATTATAAACAAAAATAAAATTTCACAAATGTACAATGAAGTAATTGTTAGTATTTTTAATTTCTTGAAAAATGGGAGACATGACTCATTTTTGTGGGCAGCACACATGTTTCTAATGATTTTCTTCTGAAGAGTTCACATGGCTCACTTCTGTCATCCATTGATTATTATGGGCTATTTGAACAGGACATATTGCTGACAATTTTGAGACAAATTGCATTATCTGGGTCTTAGAGACATTGAGCTTTAGTCCATTTTTATGGAACCAGGATTCCAGTTTCCCTAGAACATTTTCTATACTATCTGGAATCTTTTCTATTGTATCATTTTCTATCAGGACTGAGGTGCCATCTGTGAACAGGACTGAATGATCATCAATATTTAATATTAAATCATTTATACACAACAAGAACACGTAAGAACCCAGTATTTAGCCCTGTGGAACTCCTTGGGAAATTGTTTTCCATTCAGAGTGGTAGTTAACTGAATTTGATGTTAAAATAACTCTTTGTGTACTGTGCTCAGTAATTATGGTCTTTGCTTCATACGACAAACAATCATGGAATTAATAGCTGTGATCTTGTATTAACTATTTGTACTAGTGGACTCTCATAAGGTATAATATAATAATCTGTTTGACATAATACTCTTGTTCTGATGTTTGTTATGAAAAGTGTGATGTACTCTTATGCTGTAATAAATATCATATTATGTAATTTCTGCTTTGATTTGGCTAGATCACAATAAGTCCTTGGATGGTATAAGAATTAATCAGTTACTTACGAAATTTAACAATTCTCAGTACTGTATGTGTGAAATACATTCTGTGGTATATAACTGTTAAAGTAGATATTGTTATTATCTTGTATGGTATGAATTTTAAAATGAACTCAAGTGTTTGTAATAATTAGTGACATAATTAGAACCTGCACTTTAATTTTTAGTCCAATAGCCTTGGTTGTAGTATTGCTGTACAGAGAGATTCCTAAACAATTACTTCTGACATCAGACATGATGGGCAGAATATTGCACTTATACCTTCTGTTCATAAAATAAGCAAAGGCTTACTATAGTATTACATTAATGTAAAATGCATCACTATACCTAGTCAAAGTATACTAAAATTTGTTTAACAGTGATAAGCCGATGAAAACATTAGTAGCACTAACTAATGATAGTTTTCGAGGAACGTGTATCTACGTGGACTTGCACATTCCTTCCTATTACGTTTGACATATACCATTTTAGTGCCACTTGATACACCTTCATAAATACTGTTTCTGAAGCCATCCTCAGCATTGTTTTCTGGTTACCTGATGGCCCAATATTGTTTCTGTAGACAGATTTCTGCTCTGTGCCCTTTTTCTGGAAGTGTAAACATTTCACAGTTTTGTAACAACCAGATTGTCTATGTTGGGTAACACAGTATTAAGACAAGATTTCACCCAGCAGTTTGCTGATTAGGCGTTGACTTCATGACAAATTTTTACTTTGCACCTTGTTTTGGGATGGTTTTGCGTTTCTGTTTTCTTTGAGATTTTCCGGGGCTATGAAATTCCCTTTTGAAAACATCAACTCTTCTTTGGCTGAGAGCTTGTTCAGTCTTCTTTTTCTGTTTAAGCACATGAATGACAGATAAACATGCTTCAAGTTTTCGATCATTTAATTGAATATTGTCTTTCTGTAAACTGGTGTTGGGGAGCACCAACTATTAGCATGTCTTTGACAGCTGTATCTGCATAAGAAAGATTACATTCCCAATTTTTACGCTTAAATTTACAGTTGCTAGTGAGACCTGATGCATGGCAGCCTGTAGGGGATATCCAACTGTCGGTCAGTGGGATACCATCAGTAATACAAGGTATGTTATGCGGTATAACATTTTATTAGCATCAGCTACCTCCATACATGTTTATACAATAGCGTCATCTATTGTGCACTGTCTCCTCACTGTTTGTCAAAAACCTTCCTGTCTGTCTCATCAGAGTGGCTGCATAGTGACTGAGGTTGACATACCACAGAGCTCCTGCCAAAAGTATGGAGTGCTGTAGTGGATGGTGACAAGGAGCATCAATGCACACAGATGTGCATGACTGGCTAGAAAAACTGCATGGCATGGCCACACTGTTTCTCTGTGAGATCCATGTGATGGCAGTGAGTGTCAGTGCATGCAGTTGTGTATGACTGGTCATGTTGTGGCTGGGGCAAATGCAGGACATGACTGATCGGACCATTTCATGGTGAAATGTGGGTGTTCCCAGAATGCCATATAACTGGTACTGAGCCAAGTGTGCATGAGCGTAGTGAAGGTGGCTGCACTGCGATTCTGAGGGCTCACAGGCCCCACTCATGTGAAGGAGGTTGCTTCATCGTCCACTGCATCATGCGACGAGTCGTAGTGGAACACGGTGGAGTGGGCTTATGTCAGTCATCCTGGATCCCCAGGAAAGCCTAGTCTGTTGCCTGAGATGGAGTGAGGTCACCTTGTAGTGTCCATGCTGGTTTCATGTGAGTGATGGAAATGTAAGACGTCAAAGGTCTGTAACCCTCAGCTGAACACTTTGGGTCAGAGTATGGAGGTATAGAGGCTACAAGGAAGCCCATATGGAGTTGTCATGCAACATGACATAATCACACTGCACCAGCACCAGGTCCTTGTAAAGAAAGACGTTCAGTGTTGACTGTGGTGTTGGTGGTGGGAACAGCAACTGTGAATATGTTGGCATATTCGATGAACCACTGATGGGAGGTCCACCTGAGAGAGAGGTAGCAATAGCCATCTGATTCTGGTAGGGGCTCAACAACAAGATTTACATGCTTAAAGTAAGCTTTCAGGATCAGAAAGTATCCAAGGTGGGGCTGAGCATAGCAACTGATCTTGCTCCATTGGCAGGGAATGCAAGTGTAATCCCAGCAACAGCAATCACATTTCATGCTCAGCCACACGAATCTGTCCATGGTGATGGATACTATCATCTTAATTCCGAGATGATGACTCAAGTTATGTAGCAGGCCAAATATCTCCTTATGCACCCCTAGAGACACTAACTCATGTGTTTTGTCTTTTGATACAAAACATAACAATGGTTTATTAAATGAGGGAAGTGAACAATGTTCAATGCAGAAGCTAAAGTCTGGATTGTTGCACAACTCTCCAATACAAGGGTTGTTCACCTATTCCCTCACCATGGGTGCAAAGTCTTATTGTACAGATGTAGCAGTGACCCGTGAAACATCTTCGTTGGTAGTGCTATACCCTTTGGTGAGCCTTGGCTTATTCAAAGATTTTCCTCCACATTTCATAGTTGTTTGCTGGTCTTTTCCATCCCTGGACTCCCATGCTGGTGAGATCCACTATTACACTGTCAATCCATCTTCTTCTAGGTCTCCCTTTTCGCCTAGCTAAATTGATCACACCTTTTATCATTTCCTTTGGAATTCTGTCCTCTGTCATTCTCTCCACATGTCTTAGCCAATGTATTCACTGTGATTTCACAAATTGTACTATGACCCTACCTTGTATTAATACTTGTAATTCAGTATTGTAGTGTATTTTCCAGCCTTCTTCCTCTCTTATTGGACCATAAATTTTGCGTAGTATTTTCTGCCCAAAGGTTCATAGTGCATTTTTATCATGTTCTGTCAATGTCCGTACCTCTGACCCAGTATTTTCCGCCCAAAGGTTCATAGTGCATTTTTATCATGTGCTGTCAATGTCCGTACCTCTGACCCATATGTGTATTAATAGTTTTGTTTTTCTTGTAACAACGCTATTTCCGAGAAGTTGCGTATTTACAAAGTAAACCCTATTTCCTGCTTGTATTCTTTACCTTATAGCCTTTCAATAATTTTATCATTTGCTATTAGGGTTCTCAAGTATTTAAAAGAGGGCACTCCATTTCCTATTGAAGTTTAGGTCTTTAAGGGTTCTTCAGGCCTCAGATAGTGATGTTACCATATATTTTGTTTTGCTGTCATTTACTATATACCACTAAGCTAGGCACAGAAAGACAAATAATAGGTCTGTTATCATCTAATCTGTTTGAAGAAGACGACTTAGGTGGAATCCATGCTCCAACCCAGCATTCAGCAAAAATACACAGGCACAAGTGCACACATGCACGCACACAAACAAACAAAGGGACAGAGAGAGAGAGAGAGAGAGAGGAGGGGGGGGGGAAGAGACTGGTTGGCTGATTGGGGGGAGGGGACCAAACAGCAAGGTCATTGGCTCCATCCTTCCCCAATCTGATGGAACCAATGACCTTGCTGTTTGGTCCCCTCCCCCAAATCAGCCAACCAGTCTCTCCCCCCCCCTCCTCTCTCTCTGTCCCTTTGTTTGTTTGTGTGCGTGCATGTGTGCGCTTGTGCCTGTGTATTTTTGCTGAATGCTGGGTTGGAGCATGGATTCCACCTAAGTCGTCTTCTTCAAACAGATTAGATGATAACAGACCTATTATTTGTCTTTCTGTGCCTAGATTAGTGGTATACATTATTCAGATCTAGTAGACTTTATATATATATATATATATATATATATATATATATATATATATATATATATATATATATATATATATATATATATATATATATATAATAGAGGGAAACATTCCACATGGGAAAAATATATCTAAAAACAAAGATGATGTGACTTACCAAACGAAAGCGCTGGCAGGTCGATAGTCACACAAACAAACACAAACATACACACAGAATTCAAGCTTTTGCAACCGACGGTTGCTTCATCTCTCCGTCCCTCTCCTTCCCTCTTTCCTGATGAAGCAACCGTTGGTTGTGAAAGCTTGAATTTTGGGTGTATGTTTGTGTGACTATCGACCTGCCAGCGCTTTCGTTTGGTAAGTCACATCATCTTTGTTTATATATATATATATATATATATATATATATATATATATATATATATATATAGAGAGAGAGAGAGAGAGAGAGAGAGAGAGAGAGAGAGATTCCATAGGAGCGGTACAAGGTGTTAAAAGAGGACAAACTCAAGCTGGTAGCCCTGGTCTATGGTGGGGAGCACTGGGGTCCGAAACTGTATGGTCCACAGGCTGACGAATGCATGAGCGGTAGACTCAGCCATAATGTCACATAGAGGTGCTGCTTCAACCCACCGTGTGGTTCTGTCTGTCACTGAAAGGAGGTAGCAATAGCCATCTGATTCTGATAACAAGATGTACGTGCTTTCAGGATTGGAAAGTGTCCAAGGTGGAGCTGAGCATGGCGACTGATCGCTCCATTGGCAGGGAATGAAAGCTTAAGCTCAGCAGCAACTATCACATTTCATGATCAGCCACATAAATCTGTCCATGATGATGGATACTGTTATCTTAATGCCGGCCGCGGTGGTCTAGCGGTTCTAGGCGCTCAGTCCGGAACCGCGCGACTGCTACGGTCGCAGGTTCGAATACTGCCTCGGGCATGGATGGGTGTGATGTCCTTAGGTTAGTTAGGTTTAAGTAGTTCTAAGTTCTAGGGGACTGATGACCACAGATGTTTAGTCCCATAGTGCTCAGAGCCATTTGAACCATTTTTGTTATCTTAATACCACTAAATAATGGTTTCTTAGATGATGGGAGTCAACAATGTTTGATGCAGAGGCCAATGTCTGGATTGTTTGACAACTCTCCGATACATGGGTTGTTCATCTATTCCCTCAGTATGGGTGCAAAGTCTTATTATACAGATGTAGCACTGATCCATGAAAGACAACATGCAATAATTTTGTCTGTACCCTGTACATGTCTGATGTCTGTAGTGTACTGTGAGATAAGGTCCAAATGCCAGAATCTCCATGGGCTGGGGTCCAATGATTGGTTTCATCGGGTAGCAGCTGGTATCTGCATATGTGATAACTTGGCAGCCATCAATGTCTTCGCAGCAGTACCAGAGACCAGAATAAGTTGCTAGAATCTCCTGGTTGAATGTGGGCTACTTGGTGTGGGAGGATAACAGTTTCTCAGGGAAAAAAGTGCGAGTGACTGAGATTTTCTGTCAAGTTTCTGTTGCAGAACTGCCCTGTTGTGGAATTTGTCGCAACAGTCTTAAGAGTCAATTGGGCATTGTGGTTGGTGTGTGCCAAGGTGACACTGTGTGCTAAGCACTGCTTAGCACATATTGAAATGCTTCTGACAACTCTGATACCACTGAATTTTCTTCTTGCCCTGTTTCTCAGTGTATGCTAGTGCATTCATTAGAAACTTTTGTAGCTCAATAATACGAGGCATGTGGTGACAATAGAAATTTAGAATCCCTAGATAGTGACATGAGTGTAGCACCCGTGGTCTAAGGGTAGTGTTTTTGTTTAGTAATCGAAACATCCTCAATCCTGGGTTCCTAATTAATAATCTGCATTGGCAGCCAAAGACTTCCTGCATAAGAAGTCAGTCTCATTCTGCCAATGCCCTTGTCAAAGAGGGTGAGGGAGTGGACACAGGTTCGGATCACTCTCTTGTCCTTGCAGTGGGGAACTGCCCTTAAAGGCAGAAAAATCAGCAATGATCAGTGTGATGTGGATGCAAAAGGCAATGGAAACCACTGAATCAAAAACACATAATTTTTATCCACAGGACATGTGGCCTGTGACTAAAAAAAGTGACATTGGCAGAAGATTGCAGAATAGTCCCCCATTCAGATCTCAGGGAAAGGACTGCCAAGAGGGAGGTGACCATTAGAAAAAGATGGAATAACCAACAAATGGATAAAGTTCTACAAGACAGGGTGTGGAATGTCAGAAGCTTGAAAGTGACATGAAAGCTAGAAAATCTGAAAAGGGAAATGCAAAGGCTCAATCTAGACATAGTAGGGGTCAGTAAAGTGAAATGGAAAGAAGACAAGGATTTCTGGCCAGAAAAAGGTATAATGCGAGTAGGGCTCATTATGAATTGGATTTTGTATCTATCAATGTCTGTTGTATGATTGCAAGTGTTTTCAGATCCAAACCCTGTTCTTTTCATATTTGGAATAATGATTGACAAGCAACTGAATCGTACACTTTTTAAAAGTCAACAAATGTGCAAACTACATCTTTGCCACTTATTCTAGGATGTCTTGAGATTAGTTTTAAGTTCAGAATTTGCTCTGGACATGAACAGCCTGGTCTGGATCCTGCCTGATATTATTATTATTATTATTATCTTCACATTTCTTTATGTATAAAAATCTTCCATTTTCTTGTTTAATTCATACTTCTGGAACCATATTAAAATTTAAGATTTTGCTGCCCTGAAAAAACTGCCCTATCGTAGAGCTGGCCCTGGGTTTCTTCTTCCTTTCATTTCACTACTGTCACAGCTCTAATGCCGTAACCTCCACTACAAAATTAAAACCTGCCTAGTTGCCACACAAATATCGGTAAATCAGAAATGGACTTTATGTTTGGTACAATATCGATGAAAATACCGATATTTTTGTTTCAATCCCCACACCAATTGTGGGTGATTGTCAGCAAGGGTCGATTAATTGGCATTTTCCATTATTTAAATGAATCGATTAATCATACCAGAAACTGTTTGACGATAATCGGTTATTCAGATAATTGTTATGTTACATCTTTATTTTTAGGTTTATAAAGCAGTCCCCTAAAATTATTGTTTATGATAAAAAGACGTAGATTAGGTGGGAGTAAAAGTACATTTGACGCAAGAGTACACATTAAGCTTTCAGGCCCCTAAAGCAGAAGTTCACTATTCGACCAACAGGCAGCGCATGCGTCATCCTTTCTCGTTTCTATTCTGGAACCTCCTGGCAATTGGATTCCTACAGCGGGAGAAAATACGGTAAGTCACTTTTGCATGTTTTAGATGTAAAATTTTTATAGTTTTCGTTGAGTGTTATGTGAACCTAAATGTATTTAAAAGTTACATAAATTCGGCAGCGGAACTGGCGGCTATCATCTTCTAATGTCCACCTTATCTGTAGATCGCCGAAAACTAAAATAGCGAAATGAGCTAAAAGTACACAGCTGTAGTGCAGTAGAAGTTCACAATGTACACTTTTACCCCATCAAAAAACTATTTGCGAACTTTTACCCCATTTCCTGTCCTTTGTCTTGTGTGGTCCTTTTACGTATTCAAACATATTTTGTTCATGTTTATTTGCCTCACATGTCCCCATTGTTCACCTTAGAGAACTGAAATTAATTTTTTTTCTGTAGTTTTCCTTTTGTTGGGTAATGATTTTTTTTTTCAAGCAAACCTATCTCTCAAACACATTTCTAATGCAATCATGTCTTTCATAAAAGCTTTTTTTTTTCGAGAAACCGACGGAGAACGTCAACTCGACAGCCTTTAAAAGGGCAACTAAACCAACAAGCCGTTGGCCTTATGGTAAATGGAAGCTCAATACAGCAAGCAGCCGAATCTACCAGGTTTTCAGAGGCTGCCTTTCGAAAACTTCTTAAAAATGACAAAGGTAGTGAGCACCTCAGCCGATTCATAAAAACTTCTTCATTGGAGTCAGAACAAGCAATAGTGCAGCATTGCATTTCCCTCATTAAACTTCATTTTAGCCTTACTCTCAGACCATTACGACATTCACTTTTTGAATTCGCCGACAAAAACCATACCAGTTATAGGTTCCCAGATGAAAAACGATGTTATGGTAGAGATTTCACCCATGAGTTTAAGAAAAGAAACGAATTGTCCCTCAAAACGGCCTGGAAAACAAGCGCAACATGCCTGATGGGACTTAACAGGACTCAATTAAACAAATATTTTGACAAATTGGAAGGAGTCTTCAAGAAATATCGGTTTCCTCCCGATCTTATTTACAACATAGACGATACAGGTGTTCAAACTGTCCCTAATAAGCTCCCTAAACATGTCGATCCAACAGGGAAGAGAGAAGTAGGGAAATTAATAGCTGCAGAACAGGGTAATACAGTCACTGTTGTTTGTTCCATGAGTGCCGTGGGACACCATGTCCCTCCCTTCTTCATTTTTGCATGGAAGCGACTTAATCCCTTACTGATAAACGAAGATCTAACAGGATGTTGGATCTTCGAAGCGGGTCCCACCAGTTGGAGGTCGCCCTGGAAGACAGCTTTTTCAACACCTACAGGTCATTTTCGGTATCGGCGAATGCCTTTCGGACTCAAAAATCCTCCAGCAACTTTCCAACGGTTACTAGATAGCGTGTTACGAGGGCTGAAACCTAATCAGTGTATGGTATATTTGGACGACATAATTGTTTTCTCAAAGGACATGCAAGAACATGTGCGCCATTTGCGCGAAATTTTCGATCGTCTGAAAGCAGCGCGGTTAACTCTTCATATGGAAAAATGTCATTTTTTGTTGCAAGAAGTCCGTTATTTAGGTCATATTATAGGACAAGTGGGTGCCCGCACGGATCCAAAGCTTGTAGAGGCGGTAATGAATTTTCAGACACCTACAAAAGCAAAAGAGTTGCAGTCTTATTTAGGTCTCGCCAATTTTTACAGGAGGTGTATTCCAAAATTTGCGGTAATTGCAAGGCCCCGCACGCAGTTGTTGAAGAAGGGAGCAAAATTTCACTGGTCAGCAGAATGCAAAGAGGCTTTTCAAAAGTTAAAAAATTTGTTAACATCTAGTTCGGTTTTGGCTTTTCCAGATTTTAGTAAACAGTTTATATTATCTTGTGAGTCTAGCAATTTTGCTTTGGGTATTGTGTTATCTCAGGAAATAGATGGGCAGGAACACCCAATAGCATATGCTTTCAGACAGCTAAACAATGCAGAAAAAAATTACTCAACAACCGAGAAGGAGTTAGTGGCATTAAATTTTGGAATAACCTATTTCCGGTGTTATTTGTCTGGACAACGTTTCAAGGTGATTACTGACCATGTAGCACTTAAGTGGTTGTTAGGGCTTAAAGACCCTACGAGTAGATTGACTGAGGGCTTTGCGTCTTAGTGAATACGATTTTGAAGTGATTCATCAACCGGGTAAATCGCATAGAAACGCAGATGGTCTGAGTTGTAAAGTATGCGCCATGGAATGCACAGGAATAAATGTGAACGAATGGGAGGAGGCACAAACCGCCTACACAGATTGTCAATTATTTACCTCGCAGCGACAGTTCGTTGTGGAAGACGGGATATTGTACCGTAAAACTAGGAATGGTCCACACATAGCTGTACCAGAAAAATTGCGAAGCGAAATTTTATGGCAAGCACATGATTCAATGTTTTCTGGTCATTCGGTATGTCTGTACGTGCGCAGCAGCCATTAACAGCCATAACGCAGCATTAGCAGAATTACGCAGGTGCGGGCTGCATGTGGCGTGGTTGCGTTAGCCAACTCTTCAAGACCATTCTACTAAACATGGTTTCGCGTAACCGGCGGATTCAGTAGCGGTCTGCACTATTTAAGGGCATCAGAGGTGGGCGTCAGCATTCAGTTCGACCGATTGGGCGTTCGGTCGCTGTTACGTCTTCGTCATCAGTGACGCTGTCCCCAAGGACCAGCCGGTGGAGGGCGGTGCCCACTGCTGCACTGGCGACTCCCGGCGTCGTCACGAGCCGCAACGTCTGCAGGAGGCGAGCTAGGGTGGGCCTCGTGCTGCTAACCTCCTACCACCTGCGCAGCTGCTGACCGAGCACGGCGTCGCGTTCCCCGGGCTGCGCACATCAGCACGTCTTCACCACTACACGAGGAGTGGAGCAGAGCTACCAGAAAATGTATTGGAACAACCAACAATAAAGAGGAAGATTGCTAAAAACAGCCACCTTCTTCTACCCAGCCACACCCTACAACCCTGACCAAATCACCCGCTCCGGTCATCCTATTACAGGATTTACGCATGTCAACAATATTATGTGTTTACAAAAACAAATATTACAAAAATCAAAACAATTTACATTCGTGACAAGTGAGAAGAAACTAAATGGCTCTGAGCACTATGGGACTCAACTGCTGAGGTCATTAGTCCCCTAGAACTTAGAACTAGTTAAACCTAACTAACCTAAGGACATCACAAACATCCATGCCCGAGGCAGGATTCGAACCTGCGGCCGTAGCGGTCTTGCAGTTCCAGACTGTAGCGCCTTTAACCGCACGGCCACTTCGGCTGGCTGAGAAGAAACTACTTGAGAGATAATCATTTGAAACAGGCGCATATGCCGATTGTCTTTTCTCGTAAAGTAAGTTTAAATAAAAAAAAACAAATATGTTCATGTCACCACTGGAGTCACACGCAGGGCGAGTGGTGTGAGGCGGCGTGGTGCATTGTCCTTAGTGGGCAGTGCGCAAGCTGCCAGCAGGAAGGGGGAGTGCCGTGAACAAGCCTGTGCACTGGAGCTCAGCGCAGTGGAGTATGAGGGGAGATTCACACGTTTCGAAAAAGGGAGTTAACACTAAGGGAACACTTCATTGTATTGTAAAAGTTTTTATTTTGGTATATAACACAGTTACACTCTTAAAACTAAGGGAGGGCACATGTCTGATAGAGTTTTCTGCTTAGTTGCTTAGTTTAGTTTTTAGTTTTTTCTTCTTTAGTTATGGGCGATATTCGCCCTGAGGCTGGGGTTACTGTGGCGCTGGGTAGAATGGTTGTATATAGTTTAGTGGCTGTTTGCCATTCATTTGAGTGTGATAACAGGCGGTCATAAGGAATTTGTCCTTTTTCACGTTTTAAGAGGTCACCAATTGACGCTAAGAGGTAATCATTTGATACATTAGACAAAACCGCCAAATTAGCTGACAAGGGAATCATGAATGAGCTTCCAGGTATAAAAAACATAGGTAGATGAGCGCAAATACTAAGTGAATAAGCTGTAGTGGCATGAAGGGTTATAAATGGTGTTCCAACAGGAACCGTTTGCTAAGGACTGCACGGAGGCTATGTCAGAGTGGCAGCTGGCTGCAAGACCGAATCTCGCGCTATGTCAGAAAGGTGTACGGAAGATAACTTCCAATACCAGCGTAGCAGCTGAGAAGCGACTCCAAAGCAGCTGCGAATGTCAAATGCCGCAGCGGCTCACAGTGTGCACGTGCGCTGCGCAGGAAGCAAGCGTCAGGTTTAAGAGTGAGAGAGAGATGAAGCTTACTGACGCTGATCACTGCGCTGCCTATATTTTACACTCTCTCCACATGTTCTTGGGCTCCTGCACACGATGAGCGTATGAGCGTATTTATGTCCTTCAAAGTGAAAAGTGACGAATATTAATGTTACAAAAGGGGTATACTGTTACTGAATAAAGGGGAATAGATGTGCGTAATCGATATGGTTTATTCAACAATGAGTAACAAAACAATAATTCTGGTGTTACGTCAGAGCGGCGCGCGTCCTAAGTGGGATTACGCGTGACATTACGCTAGAAGCATTGTTACAGTGAGTTCTGTTTAAAATTAGATTATGGCACAGTAAATTGGTTCATAAGTGACAGATACATCGCAACAATTACGAGGTTAGGCGTTATAAATAAAACATACATAAAACATAAACATGAAAATATAGAAATGAAGTACACAAATATCATATTAAATTTACTGCATATTCCATATCAATAAGTAAACAAAGTTAAATGCCTCTTTGGGCTAACCATCCAAGTGTGACAATGTTCACATTGGGAGAGGAAGTTTCTCATGCATCTTTATATTTGCTAAACACCATAATTGAGAATAACAAAGAAAAGTGACACCAATTTGGTGCAGGTGGGGTGTAGATTGTGTCGTTGGATGTCAACGCTGTTGCTAACGAGAGAAGAAAAACAAAACTCGACGTGAATCTAGAGATGTCCATGGTGGACACAGAAAGTGTAATGAATTGAATTAGAAATAACTAAGTTGAGCGTAATTTCTGAAGGACTTTTCCTTTATGAAGGTATAGTGCACGGCACATCGTTGACACGACGGTATCGCCCACTTAACTGTGTGTACGACAATGCTGCTACGTACTTCTTCCTAAAACTCGACATCTCTCACATAAAAAAAAACTATACTGTGCGACCAAATTCGCCATACCTATCCTCTCAACATTTTTCGACTAAACTCGCCATCTCTATAACTTAATAGTGCTGGCCTCATTGGGCCCAGCTAGTTGCTTAAAACTCCATCTATCTTTAGGTATATCGCAGGGTCCTGAGACACGTCGTACAGTTAAATGCAACTACTTCAGTAGTCGGTATTCCTTCGGAAAATACAACGGAAAAACAGTGTCTAAGAAAGTTCAACTTTTGAACGGAGAGTTCCACTTACTGCTCGTTTAGCTATGGGCTTCAAGCGGTTCTCGTCTGATGGTGCCTGATCAGCTGTTGTCAGAGAGCACGGAACACTGTTCTCGTAAACTCTTCTTCGACATGAAAGATTAAAGTCTAACTGTGTTAGTCCATGTGAACTGAATAGTTTTGTTGATAACTGTTGTATTCTCCAACAGTTTATTGAACGTAACTTCTTCTACAATACAATAGCTGGCTGTACAATAGAGGTAGACGTCCATCGATCTAGCCAGAGATGTGGTTCCTCTCGGTCGGCTGGTACTTCGACTGGCGGCGCAGTACAGCGGCTTCGGTGATATCTTCTCGGACACTCTGCTATAGCGGTTGCCATTAGCAGTGGAGGAAGACTGGTCTGCCTTCAACCGGCTGGGCCTATATAGTGGGCTGGAGCCAATAGAAATCTGGCGTAGGTATCCGTGGCCGGATATGTCACAGCGACCTCTGCAAGGAAAGGTTCCTATTAATCGCCTGGAAAAGGTCGCAGGTTCGATCCTGCCTCGGGCATAGATGTGTGTGATGTCCTTAGGTTAGTTAGGTTTAAGTAGTTCTAAGTTCTAGGGGACTGATGACCTCAGAAGTTAAGTCCCATTGTGCTCAGAGACATTAATCGACTGGAATCTTCGGCGTGTTTACCTGATGTCTTCGCCTGTTTGGCTGTTGGTTTGTTTCCCTCATAGCGTGGCTGTTATGCGGTGCTGCCTGCCATTTAGGGGAACCAAACAGCAGACAGTTCACACCTCCCTTCCCTGGAGGGAGAGAAGGGCGAAGTCGTCCCGCTCTGCCTTGGCCGCCTCGTGGAGGTGGCGGTGAAAACTCGCCCCTGCAGAGTGGGGCGCTACGATGCGGACCAGACGGGCGGAGCTGCGTCGCGGAAGAGGCGGGGAAGCCGGCGGCGACTGCGCCAGGGCCGTAGGTTCATCGACGTCCGTGGGATGCAGCCCGGAAAGTGGACCGTGCGAGCGTCGCTGGCTAGGCTGCGACATCGGCGGCGGCGGTGCCAAGGGCATGGGGGCATCATCAACGATGCCGGATGGCGCAGCCGATCGGGCCGGCAGAGGAGCCGGTGGAGCCTGCAGCCGTTGTGGAGACGACGGCTGTTGCTGCTGGATTGGGGCTGGTGCCCCGGCAGCCGACCATGGTTGGAAGGAAGCACATCCGGGCGGCCAGATGAAGGCGGCGGAGCAGCTTGCCAGAAAGAAGAGGTGGTCGGAAAACCCTGATACCGGCACTGGAGTTTGTTGCGGTGCCGGCAGACCACTGTGTCAGCGATGTGGACATCAAAGAGCTGACGGCCTCGCGGCCGGACGATCACCCCCTGAATCCACCCGGCTTTCGGGCCGAAACCTCACGCCCAGATAAGGGATCCCGGAACAAAGGGAGCCTGTACAGTCGGAACCCGTTGTTTGGGTCCGGGCTGGAAAAGGTGCAAAAGGGTACGAGGTTGCCGGCCATGGAAAAGTTCCGCCGGTTTATGGGAGCCGATGGGCGTCGACCGATAGGAACTGAGGAACAACGTCAGTGACTCGTCTAAAGTGTGGGCAGAGGCATATTTTGTCATTTGGGTCTTAAATGTCCGGACGAGGCGTTCGGCCTCGCTGTTCGATTGCGGGTGAAAGGGCGGAGTGAGGACGTGTTGGATGCCGTTGGCAGAACAAAACGTCGCGAATTCCTGGCTCTGGAATTGAGTGTTAGTGGCAACCCTTCCAAGGAAAAAAACTTTCTGCAGAGCAGCGAGGGTCGCTTCTGAAGTGGTGCTGGTACAACGGATAACGATCGGAAATGTGAAAAGGCATCGGCGACAAGAAGCCATTGGTAGCCGAGGAAGGGCAGGCGAAGTCCAAATGAATGCGATGCCAGGAACCCGCCGGCTTAGGACAAGAGAGGAAAGTTTGAGGGGGCCGGGACAGGTGTTGGGCGCACATGGAGCAATTCTGAACCATGTAAGTGACGGTAAGCCCGAAGCAAAAGACATGACGCCAGGCCAATGCCTTGGTGCGAGCGATTCCCCAATGGCCTTGATGTAAGACTTCGGTCCGTAGATGCTCACGAACGACCACACGCGGAGTGGACTTAGGGTCTACCCACAACAGGACACCATCCACCGCCGACAGCTGATGGCAGATAGAAAAAAGAACCGAAGGTGCTGCTGGTCACGGGTGGGGGAACAGCTGGGCTACCTGCGCTAAACATAGGAGCGGACACAGTGCAACAATGGGTCACGCATGGTCGCAATTGCCACTGTGGAGGCCGTGATGGGAAACACGTGCAGGGTGTCGTGGATCGCTTCATCAACTTGGAACATGAGGACGTCTGAAGAGTCAAACGCAGGGTCGGAACCAAGAGGAAGGCGGGAAAGAGCATCCACATTGGCGTGCTGGGAGGTGGACTTAAAATGCAAGGTGTAACGGAATTGCAAGAGGAACAGGGCCCATCGTTGAAGCCTCTGAGACGTCTTCGTAGGAAGCCTGGCCTCCGGGGAAAACAGGGAGAGGAGGGGCAAGTGGTCAGTGACGATATGAAAGGCTAGTCCATATAAAAAAGGCATGAGTTTGGAACAGGCGAATACGATAGCCAATGCCTCCTTTTCGACCTGAGAGTACTTCAGCTGGGTGGCAGTTAGGGCCTTGGATAGAAAAGCCACCGGATGTTCCGACCCATCCGGAAGCTTGTGGGAGAGGACAGCCCTGACACCATAATCAGAGGCGTCCGTGACACAGACATATCATACGGCATCAGGCAGGAGGCCGATTGCAACTGGCGTTTGAGGGTGGAAAAGGCGGTCTCACAGGCCGGGGACCAACTGAAGGGGACATTTTTGCGGCATAAGTGATATAAGGGGGCCGCCACCTGAGCGGCCGACGGAAGGAACTTCCGGTAATACAATATTTTTCCAAGGAAGGATTTCAGCTGATGGATGGTTGGTTGGTTTTGGTTGGTTTTGGGGAAGGAGACCAGACAGCGTGGTCATCGGTCTCATCGGATTAGGGAAGGATGGGGAAGGAAGTCGGCCGTGCCCTTTCAGAGGAACCATCCCGGCATTTGCCTGGAGTGATTTAGGGAAATCACGGAAAACCTAAATCAGGATGGCCGGACGCGGGATTGAACCGTCGTCCTTCCGAATGCGAGAGCTGATGGATGTCCCGTTGGGGAGGCAGGCGGTGTATGCTGTCCACATAGGAAAATGACAGAGAGATTCCTTTATGTGAAATAACATGTCCTAAATAGGAAATAGAAGGTTGAAGGAAGGAACACTTCTCCATATTGCATTTTAGCCCAGCCTGGCGGAGGCGAAGAAACAGCTGACGCAAGTTGGTAAGATTGGCTGCAGCAGTAGGACCCGTAACGACAATGTCGTTGATGTAATTAATGCAACCAGGAATGTCCTGCAGAAGTTGTTCCAAGAACTGTTGGAAAATGGCCGGGGTGCTAGCCAGGCCAAACATAAGGCGTGTGACTTGGAACAGGTCGGCAGGCATATTCAGAACAGTGAGGGCTTGAGAAGCTTCATCCAAAGGAACCTGGAGGTACGCCTCAGTGAGATCAATTTTGGTAAAGTAACGGCCACCAGCCAATTTACGGAAGAGATCATCAGGCTGAGGGAGCGGAAAGTCGTCCACCTGGATATGGGGGTTGAGGGTCGCCGAAAAGTGCCCACAGAGACGGAGACGCCTGCCTGGCTTCTGGACGATGACGAGAGGCGTGGCCCAGGGGCTGAACTGAACAGGCTGTAGCACCCCTTCCTGTTGCAGACGGACCAATTCGTCGTGCAGCGACTGCTGGAGAGCGACAGGGACTTGCTTCACTCGGAAGTATCGAGGGCGGGCTGACGGCCGGAGGTGGAGGGTCGCTGCAAACCCCTTGGCGCACCTGATGCCGGGGGAGAAGAGATCCTGGAATTCGGTGCAGAGAGAGTCAACTTCGGGAAACAGCACCTGTGGAGAAACCAGATGTACATGATCGTCGATTGCGAACCCGAACATTTGGAAAGCATCCAACCCAAACAGATCGGTAGCATCGGAACTGTTGACTACCAGAAAAGAAATCGTACGACTGACAGATTTGTAAGAAACCACCGTCGTGAACTGCCCCAACAAAGCGATTTCCTGTCTGTTGTACGTAAGGAGGCGTTGAGGAGTCGGTTGAAGGCTTGGCAGTCCTAAAATGGTGTAGGTAGTGTAATTGAGCAGGGATACTGCAGCCCCTGTATCGACCTGCATTCGAATTGGCTTACCCAATATGGTGACATCAATATACAGTTTGGGGGACGCCAAAGACACAACTTGGTTGATGTCCATGGATGCCTCGGTGTCGGAGCGCCTGGAGATCAGCGCCGTGGCAGAGCAACAGACAGATGCAAGGTGCCCGTCCCGACCGCAACGGCGACACGTCGCCCAGCGGTCAGGACAATCCTCGCGTTCATGCTGGGAGTAGCATCCCAGACAAGATGAAAGGCTCAGGGGTTCCCTGTGGTGGCGTTGCTGGCCCGGCGGTGGCTGCTGGTTGTCTTCCTGGAACGACCGTCTTTTTTTCTTTTCCGTACGCCGAGAAGATGCTGGGGTGTTGCGCTGGGGAGTGCGGCGTGAAGGTGCGTATATGGCCGCGACGTTCCCCTGGACGTCGGAAGTCTCTTCTCGGATGGCTGCGACGTCGGCCCACGTTTCCAATCTGCGGTCAGCTGCAGTGGAAACTTCAAACTTGAATGCAAGTTCTATGATTTGATCCAGCGACGGGTCCTCCAAGTTTAAGGCGTCGTGGCGGAAAGTCGCGTCTGGGGCTGCTTGGATCAGGTGATCCTGGACCATGTCATCTGCGTAAAATTCCCGGGATATACGGGTGACAAAGTTGCACTTCTGAGCGAGACCTTGGAGTTCAGCCCATTGTCGGTATGTCTGATCGGGTTTCTTTCGACTCTGGTGAAATTCCACTCTTGCTGGCATGACGTGATATCTGCGGCGATAGTAGGTGAGACACTCACATATGGCGGTGAAGGTAAGACTGTCAGGATCATATGGCTGGAGTTCCGTCAGGAGCACGTACATACAGGAGACATTCCAAGAAAGAAAATAGGCTCTCTGATCATTTTCCTGGGATACCTGATGAATCCGGAAATGTTGACGAATCCTCTTTTCATATGTTTCCCAATCCTCAGGGTCTTCAGCGAATGCCGGGAACACTGGCGGTGTCAGTGGACGGTGAAGACTTTGAATTTCGGCAATCAGTTGCTGCTGCAGTATCGTGAACTGTTGAAAAAGTTGATTCAGTACCTGCTGCACTGATAGATTCTGCTGTTGCTGTTGTGGTTGTGCTTGTTGTTGCTGTGGTTCCATCTTCTTTTGGTTGTCGAATGCCATCCTCGTCGCCACTGTTGTATTCTCCAACAGTTTATTGAACATAACTTCTTCTACAATACAACAGCTGGCTGTACAATAGAGGTAGACGTCCGTCGATCTAGCCAGAGATGTGGTTCCTCTCAGTCGGCTGGTACTTCGATCGGCGGTGCAGTACAGTGGCTTCGGTGATATCTTCTCGGACACTCTGCTATAGCAGTTGCCATTAGCAGTGGACGAAGACTGGTCCGCCTTCAACCGGCTGGGCCTATATAGTGAGCTGGAGCCAATAGAAACCCGGCGTAGGAATCTGTCGCCAGATATGTCACAGCGACCTCTGCAAGAAAAGTGTCCTATTAATCGACTGGAATCTTCGGCGAGTTTACCTGATGTCTTCGCCTGTTTGGCTGTTGGTTTGTTTCCCTCATAACGTGGCTGTTATGCGGTGCTGCCTGCCATTTAGGGGAACCCGATGGCAGACAGTACAATAGCTGACAGATGAAAGTGGTTAGGATGGTCTAGGCCGCGAAATGTGAAGAAACGACTTTAGACAGCTAATGGTCTGCGAGGGTGCCAGCTCCATCATGTAAGGTACGTGCCCTTGTGGGTGGTGCATGACTCTTGTTCATCCAACAGACTAGATATATGGCCAAACTTGTTCGACCTGTGGGTATAATTCACTTTGTTTACATCACCTATCATGGGAGTAGGCATGTGGTATGTCCCTCCAGATAAACATTCAAATACAAATGAAATAAAATATGGTTACATCTTAAATTACCCTTCTAAAATAATTTCTTACCTAAGACAACATCATTACTAAACACTTAAATAATTGTCAATATTCCGGAATTTATTCTAGCATACTTGGAATCCCACAAAAATAATTATCCTCATAATTCTAGTAACACAGTGACACATGGAAACACTAGGTTTATACAAATACTAAATTACTGGTGCTGGCAAACTCTAGCTAAAACTCTCTAAACATTTGATAATAGTATAAGTAAGACATGGACAAACATTATTAGGGTGACCTACAGTCTGACAGATGGCGCAGAAAGGTGTGCGACAGCGCATTGCTGTATGGTTTGGTCTCCCACAATGCTGGCAAAATACTTCCTTTGCTGGGACCGGTACTGGGTCCGGCGGGAACGGTGCGGCAGCGCAAAAGCGAAATACCTCTTCACGTACAATTGCTAAATGAACAGCTTCAAACAGAGAAGTGGGGTGGCTGCTTTGACTTCTCCTCCGATGCGGGGACAATACCGCGAAAAAAAGCATAAATTGCACGTGCTTCCGCTTTCGAGCACAAGATCCTATTTTCACTGGCATTTTCACCTAGCTTGTAGGTACGACAAGAAACGGCTCGTAGGCGATCTGCAAAGGTATCAAAAACCACAGTAGGCCTTTGCCTAAGGGTTGATTGATCTCTGTAATATCTGGTACCTCTGGTATCGGAATAACGCGTAGTTAGTACACGAGCCAAAACTTCAAAGTCATGTGTGTCACGCAATTCGTCCACCATTTCTATAAACATTCGGGCTTCCTCCATCAGCTTCAATCTGGCTACATTGATCAATAGATCAATCAGTCAGGCGCAAGTGCGACCCACATTGCTAATATTCTGTAGGAACATAGCCGCATTTTCGTGGGACTTCCCAGAAAAAGTGGGAATGAAATCAGCAGCAGGAAGGTTGCTAACAGTCGCTATGTTAGCAGAAATTGCAGCATTTGCATTAGTGACAGAATTAGTGTTAGTTGCCACGGTTTGAGCATTTGTTACAGGGCTGGAGCTAGCCACAGGTACGGACGTTTGCATACTAGCTTCCAGCGTCTGTTTCAAGACACGGTTTTGTTCAAGTAGCGCTTGATTCTGTGTGAACAATTGCTGCATTTGACCATTAATAGCGTCGAGCGGGTCTTGCGAGGCTTGTGCTTCTGCAGCAGTATCCCGTTCCGTCACTCGTGTTCACATCGACATGTTCACAAAATTAGGGGGGGGGGTTAGTGACTGAAACAACTGTTACAAAGGAAAAGGTCACTGAATAACCTATTCCAATGGCGGACGATCGACGAAGTTAATGTTAAAAGCATCGCGACGACTTACATGACGGTGGAGGCGGCGCGACGCGTTGGCGGCGGCGACGGCGTGGTGCAGTGGTGGCAGCGGGCGGTGGCTGGCGGGTGGTGGCGAGCGCCGTCGACGTCCGGACCCTAGGGCGGAGGCAAACGCATTGGAGGCGGTTCGCGATTGCGGCAGGCCCCTGACGCGTTGGCGACAGCGGCGGTCGGCGATAGGCGGCGCGCGGCGGCAGGCCCCCGACGCGGCGGCGGATGATAGTGGCCCGGCCGGTCGCGCAGCTGAGGCCCCTCGAACTCAGGCAACGGGCACTGCAGCGGCATCCGGCTCACGTGGCTGACTAGCGTGGGCTGCCTCACTGCAGTGCGCCCTGTGCATGTTTACTGGCGCAGCCATGGCCCGCGTGGAGCAAACGTGGCGGCCGGTTGGCACATTCCATGCGTGGAGTGCACGGCATCTTACCGGAAAAAATTAAGTGTAGTGACAAAGTCGCTACGGGAACGAATCCGCACTTCTGACTCCAGTTGTACAGGATGGGCGGATGGGACAGCGGTGGGCGTAATTAAGTCATCAGGATAATGTTTAGGCAAAGGCCATTTCTTGACGAAAGCATGTTAAAAATGGCTCACATAGCCAGGCCTATGGAGGTGAGGGTGAGCCATATGGTAAAGTACGGTGAAGGTTGGTGTCCGTGAAAACTAAGTCTACAGAGCCACAGCACCAGGAGAACCAGAAGATGTTCACTGCTACAGGGCGCGCGTCCAACTCACAGGAGAGCAAGAAAACAAGAGAGCGGGCCCGGCGATGGGCGGCCAGGTATAATCTACGCACCGCATGGCCTTCCTCTGCCCTGATTGGTCGGGATCGAGAAAACCGTGCGGGCGGCATGGAACTTTCCAGAACGCATCGTGTACCCTCGTCAGCACACGAGGGTTGCGCCTGGTCAAGGTGCCCTTCCTCTGTGCTGACTTCCTGTCGTTAGACCGTGGGACAAAAGAATTTACATGCAGCCGACACTGCCAGCCGTGGCTTGGGCATAATGGAGAAATGAAGTTACCTCTGGGAGCTAATAAAATAAATTAAAATTTTCCTATCGACGAGCTCATCTTTTACAGTTTCTTCTCCTTCTTAACCATCTGTTATATCATCACAACACTTTCATATCTATTATATACTGATAAGGGGCGCTAACCTCCTCGACATGCCCACACCTGGCGAAATCTTTTGCACTTGGATGGGTGCCATGGGTAATAGTGGTGCAGGACAGCAGTTACAGACTCGGATCACTCTGCTCTTTCAAGAGACGTGGAATGTTGCTGTCTACTTCTGGTAAGTTGCAGATTAAATTGGTGACACTGTTTCAGGTATGGTGGTCAAAGACAATACGAGGAGATCTATCCATCTCTAACTTTATCCTAAGAATGCGAGGGTGCTCTTTGACCCCCATCCAAATATGGAAAGATAGGCAATCGTAACCGTAAATTACACACTATGATGGAAGTGCTAGAAACATGGAGATTGCTGTCTGGTATACTTTGATATATATGTTCGAGAACTAACAACGTATGGACATACTACACATTCATCTATCTACAGTCGCAATGGTACTCACAAAAAAGTGAGTGGGGGGGGCTGAGGGGGAGTGTGGTTATCAGTGATACAGAAACTGTGAAGCGTGCTGCCATGTCACTGGCCCGCATTGAAGTTATGGAACAAAAACTTGATTGCACTATCAATTGTGATGCTTATTACAGTACTCGGCAGTTTTTTACCAACCCATCCATCCACGCATATGGTGTTGATTACCACATGATGATTGACTAACATCACTCGCTTGAGTTAGACAAAGAGTCTTGGTGGAGGGGCAACACCTTCTGGGGATGGCTAGCATGGTAAAAGTGGTCACAGACACGACCACAGTATGAGGAAACAGCAGAAACTGAATGCCGAGCCATCTGCTACCCTGTCACTGTGAAAGATGAGTTTAAATGTGAAAGTCATCAATCATGTTGTGGCAGCTGTTCGGAAACGCTCTACAATGTCGCAAAACTCTTCCAGTTTCCATATGTTGTGATGTCTTCTGCATTTTTGTCAATAATAAATGCCGCCTCTGTTTTCTACTTCAATCATACTGTGTGTGTGTGTGTGTGTGTGTGTGTGTGTGTGAGTGTGTATGTTGTAGGAGTAACAGCATAATTTGCACTGTGCATTGTCCAGTTTTCTGTGAGAGCCAGTGGATCTAGCCAAGTTAATGTCAGTTTATAAACTGACATAACTTCGAAGTTGTGGTGGAAAAAACGAAATGTATGGCAGTTAATAAAGATGTAGCAATACGCTGCTTGGAACTGTTGCAGCAGAAACAACAATGTATCAAACAACAAAACAGGGACCCTTCTTGTGACTGTCAGTCTGTGGGACATGGTCCTACAGTAGAGGCAATGAAACTTTATACTGGTCAGTGCAGATTATTTCCATCACCGGCCACCTGCTTCATTGGATCAATACCTGTATATTTAATAGAATCGCCGGATATGCTCTATTCCAGCACACAGACGGTATTTGTTATCAATATATATATATATATATATATATATATATATATATATATATATATATATGTGTGTGTGTGTGTGTGTGTGTGTGTGTGTGTGTGTGTGTTGGATGAAATTTGTGTTTTTATAATTAGTAGTGTTTTTCTCTGTTGGATGGTACAAAATAACGATGATATATGGAATGTTTGGCTGACAGATGGGAATTCACTCTGAGGGATACAGATCTGCTTCGGACTGCAGTACCTAAATGTAGATTGGAAGTGTATAGCAATGCAGTAACAAAATCCTCGACCTTCTCGCAGTTCCCGTAACTGCATGTATCATGTTTTCTGCTACCTCGTATTGCAAGAGTAAGATTAGTTTGGTGTTGGCCTCACACATTGTACATGATTGCTAGAGCTGCACAACATGTTACCGTTTTCCACCAAGTGGTCAAAACACAGATTCCAGAAGGTGGTAGATATAGCTCTCTGTTACTTCTGATCAGTTCCGATTTAAATTGGGACGATCACATGAACAAAGTTGCAGGGATGGCGGGGAGGGAATTAGGAACAGTTACAAGATGCAGAGGGACTGTCTAAAATTGCATTAGAGGTTTACTGCAGCAGATAAGTTCGAGAAAGGTGACTTGTTTTGAGATATGAGAGTGCCACAAATATGATTCACTAGTGGCTGTAATCATTAAAGGACATCTCCACAGGATCCACCACAGGTATGTGGGAGAATGGAAAGACTTGCTTCCAAATCACAGACAGCATATCTACCAAAAAGCATAACACTATAGATTTGGAAAGCCAGTGTATTGGTCATATGGTTTTGTACATTTCTTACGACCTCAGTCTAATGATTTATTTTTGCAAACGATTTGTCGCATAGCACACCATCTACCGCAGATGGTCATTGTCAATCAACCATCATCCTCCTTCGGCTGTAAACCAGTGGATACATCGCAGAACGTGTCACATGGCATCAAGACAGAATGCGTTACAAATGCTGGAGAAATATGTAGTAGCGGCATGAGGGAGTTGCAAATACCGTCTGAAAAACATGTTCCTTAGCCGAATCGCTATCTTAATTCGTTGATTTTATTACGAGTTTACACCGCTGGCGACATGCACCCGCACTTTCAGCCTGTCACTATACATCCAGCGATCAGCTTCTCTATTTAAAGGTTGCGGTATTTGGATGGATAACCACCTCAGTACCATATCTCGATTTATAAAGCTTGTATAGTTTCAAACGTGAATATCGTTAGCGGTACTTATGCGTGCTAGTAGAACCAAGACCGCTTTCCATGCAGGGTGATAGTAAATAGCCGTTACGAGCGTGTTTTTTTAATAGCTGTTCGCTCATAAGAAGATTACATCTCTCTTCGTAAGACACACTGGCACCACTCGCAAGAAAAACAATTGGGGCATGTCCATCTATTGCGGATTTTAGCTCAATATTGTTTAGTGTCACCAGCATTCAGTTATTGGCGAAGCATTATACTTAGGTGACGTGGCATACATTCGCTGTGATCAGCAGGCTTATAAAGTATTTGTACTGTGGTCAGTGTTCCGAAATGTGCAAAGTAAATGGTTTTGTCCTGTCGTAAGGAAGGTATGGATTTGGCGTGTAGATTTGCGATAGCCATAAGGGGAATGAAATATTTTTTATGTGGAAAATATGTCCTGTCATATGAAAGATACAGATTTTCGTAATTCCTGAGCCACAGTCGTCAGGAGGGGCTATTTCAGATACTTCAATCATTGCCGAATGTCATGAGATTGTGAATGCAATTTTAATGTTTCATTGTAAGTACAGTGATCATACACATGCGGCTGGTATCCTAGGATGATCCTGCCCGAGGTGCGGGGCGCGTGGAGGCGGTGGCCTGTGGCCAGAATGATTGACATTTCCAGATTACGGCAGGATCCGTCCGAACTAGAGAGGCTGACTGAGGTACAGGAATGTAGCTGACCTAACCGTGTCGCCCTCTAGGCAGCTAAATAGCGAGCTAACACTCAGTATGTGTTGGGCAGCCTTCATGATGGCGTGTGTTCTCTGTGGAAATTTGAGAAGATTCAATATGGGATTGTGTTTGTGCTGGACAATTATTCCCTCCCATGTAAATGATCCAGTTGACTTCTTCTACATATTTCCCATCTTTATTTGATTGAGGGAACATTGATTGCGGAGTGTGCTGTGTGCATCTAGATGGTGAAAGACAGGTGGAAGCGACATTTTCTGGTTCTCTAGACATGAGAAACCTATTAGCTCTTCTATTTTTTCGACATTTCAAATAAAGATCTTCACAGACGAGATAAGTTTCTAGTTACTCAGTGATTTGCAGCATGTCCCACCTCGCTGCATCTCAGTACAGTTTCGGGTTTCTGGAGATAAAATTTCCACTCTTTAACTTTGGAATTATACTGTGCAAGCGATCAGTAGCCCACCGCTATGTGCTTCATATCGAGAACTATCGCGTCAATAGTATGATATTCTGGCAAACGTCTGCAGATGGCTGTAGTTAGAATGGCAGAAAGCAAGAGAGCAGGTCGGGCCTGGAAACAGTAATGTTCTTTGTGCCGAGGAGAACCATCCCAGCCTTTGTACACCAGTTCGAAGAGTGACTGCAGTTCTAAATGTTCAAATTTGTGTGAAATCTTATGGGACTTAACTGCTAAGGTCATCAGTCCCAAAGCTTACACTACTGAACCAAAATTATCCTAAGAACAAACACACACACCCATGCCCGAGGGAGGACTCGAACCTCCTCCGAGACCAGCCGCACAGTCCATGACTGCGGCGCCTAAGACCGCTCGGCTAATCCCGCGCGGCAACTGCGGTTCTCTGAGGCGCTCTAATCACTTGTAAGGGCAGCATTTGCAGGGGCAGTTGACTCGTGACCATTGGCCATGGTGGATGACTGACCTGCCTTGCAGAAAATATGTAGTGCTGCAAGGACAATATGCTGTGCATATGCTTATGTTTTTTTGAGATCTGTCTGTCTTTGTGGTATATGTATGAGTGTCTGGTGGCTGGTAACTATATGCAGGATGAGGAAATGATGATTTTGTGTGGTGCACGATACAAGTTGTGTTTACTACATCGGTATGGTATGTGGTGTTATAGGCCAGTTGGAAATCGGCTTGGTTCAAATGGCTCTGAGCACTATGGGACTCAACTGCTGAGGTCATTAGTCCCCTAGAACTTAGAACTAGTTAAACCTAACTAACCTAAGGACATCACACACATCCATGCCCGAGGCAGGATTCGAACCTGCGACCGTAGCGGTCTCGCGGTTCCAGACTGCAGCGCCAGAACCGCGCGGCCACTTCGGCCGGCAGTTGGAAATCGGTTTCACGCTGAAAAGTTCAAGCTTTCCTCCATTGTAGCAGAGCAATGTAATTGAGGAAGTGTCTTTGGCAATAGTTTCTATATTTCATGATCAGTAGATTAATTTTGCAACGCTCAACTGTCAGTGCAATGTGACTGCTATATGTTTTTTTTTTTTTTCGATCTCTACAAAATAGTTTTCCTGCTGAAAGTCTCGCAGTTGGTGCATCTGTAGAAAATGGCGGACAGTACTCCCACACCAGCAGCAGCAGCAGTTTGGCAGGCTTCACACCGACAAATTCAAGCTTTCTTTGACAATAGCAGAACAGTGTAATTGAGGAAGTTTCTTTGGTGATAGTTCCCGTATTTTATGATCTGTAGACAACTTTTGCAGAGGTTATCTATCAGTACAACATGACTGTTGAAATTCGCAATTGGTCTCTCTGCAGAAAATGGCAGACAGTGCCTCCACACGGGCAGCAGCTATAGTTTGGAGGGTAAATTCACTAGAAGTTCCATGACATCTGACAGTCACAAGACATCCTTTGTGTGATCATAGGTGTATTTACTGACTGATTCGAACAAGACGGGGGCAAGGTATCTAAAGTACGTTCAGTGTCGTCTGAGAGTATCGTGATGTCTTCATTGTTCGAGTGCTCAGAGAAAACTCCATGCAGACCATCGTCCTCTGGTTTGGTCTGGTGGGAAGCTGCCCCTCGTCTGCCATTGTGGCTTTAGAGCATCTTCAGACCAGGACATCGAAAATTCATCGTAAATTCCGGACATTTTTCTCGTCTGTAGGACAGTGCTTCGAATTCTGCTTGTGTAATTGTTCTGAGTGTCCCATCTGTGCTTAGACACCAGTGTGTGCTTCGAGAAGTGAAGAAAATAACGTCCCTGACTCCAGCAGCAAATATAAACTGCCGGCCGCAATGGTCTCGCGGTTCTAGGCGCGCAGTCCGGAACCGTGCGACTGCTACGGTCGCAGGTTCGGATCCTGCCTCGGGCATAGATGTTTGTGATGTCCTTAGGTTAGTTAGGTTTAAGTAGTTCTAAGTTCTAGGGGACTAATGACCACAGCAGTTAAGTCCCATAGTGCTCAGAGCCATTTGAACCATTTGAACCAAATATAAACTAAGCACAGGCACCGTTTCAGAGAAGTGATGAACACCACAGCAACTGTAGGCCTTTTTCTCTCTCTCTAGTAGTGCCTTCGGACAAGCAACTAAAACTCGAAAAGTGGTGAGTGTACTGTTTAGAATTACAGAGATATTTATGTCGACTTCCAAATACACTCCTGGAAATGGAAAAAAGAACACATTGACACCGGTGTGTCAGACCCACCATACTTGCTCCGGACACTGCGAGAGGGCTGTACAAGCAATGATCACACGCACGGCACAGCGGACACACCAGGAACCGCGGTGTTGGCCGTCGAATGGCGCTAGCTGCGCAGCATTTGTGCACCGCCGCCGTCAGTGTCAGCCAGTTTGCCGTGGCATACGGAGCTCCATCGCAGTCTTTAACACTGGTAGCATGCCGCGACAGCGTGGACGTGAACCGTATGTGCAGTTGACGGACTTTGAGCGAGGGCGTATAGTGGGCATGCGGGAGGCCGGGTGGACGTACCGCCGAATTGCTCAACACGTGGGGCGTGAGGTCTCCACAGTACATCGATGTTGTCGCCAGTGGTCGGCGGAAGGTGCACGTGCCCGTCGACCTGGGACCGGACCGCAGCGACGCACGGATGCACGCCAAGACCGTAGGATCCTACGCAGTGCCGTAGGGGACCGCACCGCCACTTCCCAGCAAATTAGGGACACTGTTGCTCCTGGGGTATCGGCGAGGACCATTCGCAACCGTCTCCATGAAGCTGGGCTACGGTCCCGCACACCGTTAGGCCGTCTTCCGCTCACGCCCCAACATCGTGCAGCCCGCCTCCAGTGGTGTCGCGACAGGCGTGAATGGAGGGACGAATGGAGACGTGTCGTCTTCAGCGATGAGAGTCGCTTCTGCCTTGGTGCCAATGATGGTCGTATGCGTGTTTGGCGCCGTGCAGGTGAGCGCCACAATCAGGACTGCATACGACCGAGGCACACAGGGCCAACACCCGGCATCATGGTGTGGGGAGCGATCTCCTACACTGGCCGTACACCACTGGTGATCGTCGAGGGGACACTGAATAGTGCACGGTACATCCAAACCGTCATCGAACCCATCGTTCTACCATTCCTAGACCGGCAAGGGAACTTACTGTTCCAACAGGACAATGCACGTCCGCATGTATCCCGTGCCACCCAACGTGCTCTAGAAGGTGTAAGTCAACTACCCTGGCCAGCAAGATCTCCGGATCTGTCCCCCATTGAGCATGTTTGGGACTGGATGAAGCGTCGTCTCACGCGGTCTGCACGTCCAGCACGAACGCTGGTCCAACTGAGGCGCCAGGTGGAAATGGCATGGCAAGCCGTTCCACAGGACTACATCCAGCATCTCTACGATCGTCTCCATGGGAGAATAGCAGCCTGCATTGCTGCGAAAGGTGGATATACACTGTACTAGTGCCGACATTGTGCATGCTCTGTTGCCTGTGTCTATGTGCCTGTGGTTCTGTCAGTGTGATCATGTGATGTATCTGACCCCAGGAATGTGTCAATAAAGTTTCCCCTTCCTGGGACAATGAATTCACGGTGTTCTTATTTCAATTTCCAGGAGTGTATTATCGTTTTGGTGTGGAAAATCAGATATTGCAGCTGTTATGGGTTCTGGGGTCTGTTTACCACAAAAGCGTGTGAAGTGACTCTGGAAGGTTTCGCAAGTGTGGCAGAAAGGGAGGAGAGGGGAGGGGAGGATCGGAGGGTTTGGAGGGGGTGTGGTTAGGTTAGTGGAGGTAGCCCAATTGACCTTATTTCCATGAAAATTTGAAGTTGCCTCCATGACGTCACTGTGAAGTTGTCACATCTATAGCCCCATCTTGAATCCGCCATATTGAATAAATTTGGCGGCAATGTATAGTGGGACTGTGGCTTCTTTGTCCTACTACTTACAGTTTTATGTTATGCATTATCCTACAAGTACTGTGTGTGCGTGACAGTGGGCACCATGTTGTTTCTTCTTAAATCAGTTTGAAAATCGATGTCGAAACAATCAACTGAGAGAATACAGCTTACAGTGCAACCAACAGAAAATAGCGTAAATGGCGGGAAAAGTAATATCTGGGAACGTAAAACCATGTTTTACTCTTAATTATACTGCCGTCATGTTTATGTTTGTAACACTGACCAGATAATAAAAGTGCTTTGAAGAAAGTAACAGGAGGAAATGATGAACAGATAACGAAGTCCTAAAAAGTCCTAGATCATATTATGAGGAAAATGTTTTGCCCCTACTGACACGAAAACCTGCGGACGCCCCTGAACCAACCTGTAAATGTGTGTTCCATCACTGGATAATAAAGAAGTTCATTGTGTAACATCACCTGTCTCCTGTGGGCCATCAAGTGTTGTCTATTCAGGCAATGTAACTAGTCCCACATTTTCTTCATTGGTGGAATGCTGGTGATGTCCTGACTTCCTCTTGCGGGTGGTCCCTTTCATACAGCCTTTGTAGAAGCTGTTCCTGCGTGTTGCTAATGGACAGCAGGACTTGTACCACAAGGTCACTGTGACCTGGCACCTGAAATCGAACTGATAACAGATTATAGTTCTCAACTAGAATTACTAGATAAAAACGCTTAAACGGCTCATAGTCTAGAGAGAAGTGCTTCAAAAATAAAGACAGCACTCTAAAAATGTCCAGTAGTTCCTGATACTGTGGTGTCCAATACCAGTCAGTCCACACCACCGTAAATGCACGACATCTAGGATACTGCGCTGGTCTGACGAGTCAAAGATGCGAAAGTAGTATTGCACAGGTCTGTACAACTTCATTGGGTTAAAAAAACCTAATTGTCACACTCGAATATCCGCTTTGTTGTGTCTAATTCATCAAGGTGCCGCTGATGTCAGTGTCACTTCACAATAGCTACGCCTTCTAACACATTAACTACTGAAATGATTACAGTGCAATGTTACAAGAACACAAATACTCAACTTCAAGTCCAGTGTACAACAGAAGTGCATAACAGCCCTGTCACAGAATAAGCCAAATTTCACAACACAGTCTTTTTCCTGTTGTAAACCTGTCAAAAGAGTCCCTCGTTGGTCTGATACAATGCAGCTGTCATGATTGGATGTAAACTCACTTGAAGAGATGCACTGTAACACCTCTTAGTGGACCTTCTACTCCTGAACTCCAAAACTCCGCTCGGAAACTGCACTTCAGAGCTGACTGCCATCTAAGCAAAGGAGCACGAATTATTAAACAGCATGGTGTCGTACTATGGCTTTACACTTTTGGCTGCTGACGTGAAATACACCACATCTCTGTATTATTGGCTGCTAGCTCAGAGTGATACTATATCTTCACACAATTGACTGCACATCAGAAGTGATGTGCAATGTAATTCCTTGCATTTGGCGACCTCTGTGGTGGCCGCCAGAAACCTGCCGCCCTTGCTTTGCCTGGTGCTTGTGCAGCCCCGATTATTGCCTCTGGCTAACTAGTAGAGTATGCACTGGGGCTTTTCACACATGTCGCAACAGAATCAACAAACTGAAAATGAAAGTTTATGAATCTTTCTTGTAGGTACCTGAAGGAATTGGACTTCCCCTATATTGAGGAAGCCAGTAACGAGGAACAAACTTTCTCTTCCATGTTGGTTGTGATGAGACTTGTCCATCCGTAATTCTGTGTATTGCAGGGGCCAAGGAGAGTTACTAGAACAATATCAGAGACCACACTATGTTAATAATCTTAAAGCAAGTAGGAGGATTTACAACTTACGATACATCTTGATTTGATCTATGTATGAATATACGCTTTTCTACATTTTTTGTCTCCAGAGTTATATGAACATAATCTTTCTGTGGAACTAATAAAATGAGATGTGGATGATTTTGGACATCCTGTGAAACATGAAATCTTTTTTTGAACAGGCCTGTTGGCCAACACTCTGGAACAATCTCTTCTAAAAATTCGGTCTGAAGTATGAAATACATGTAAATAAGAGTTACTTATATGATACTTATTTGCATTTTGATTTCAGATGTGGATGGTGTGCATTAAAAGATTCCTTTATACTTTTGAGTCCCGAATGTTACATCATCATTTTCGTGGGGAATAAAGGCAACCAGTTTGGATGATTTATGTATACAGCAGACAAAGAAAGTACAAGATAATAATGAAACAAGCATTATGTAGAATGAGGAAACAGTATTAATATGAGGGTATGGATGAATCATTCAGATTGTGTATTGCATTTAATGGAGAAACAAGAAAAAAGATTTTAGCTGCAACAAGAATCTTTGTGCTGAACCTCAGATGAAAAATTTGTGCTTAATATGTTCATACTGCTAATCATCTTTTTTTCTTGTTGTTCCTGGTAAAATATTGTGTTTTTTGGTAATAAATGACAAGGATTTACAAATCTCAAGGATACGCCAATAGTGTACTATTGTGATCTGTGATGATAATCAGGATGTAGAATCCGGATAAGTTTATCAATCACATATCCAATAGTTCTCTGATGATTTTTTCATCTGATTTCTTGACAGGTGGTTTTGGTGGAGATGTTCTTTAGACAATATGCAAGATTCATATGACTAAAACAATTTTCTTTTCCTCTTTTCTGATGTATATAGGCGTGTATTTTCTTTACATCACGGAGGTAGTGTGCGGTACACTGCCTTATTAATAAGTGAAAAAATGTTTACATTTGCTGATTTGAGCTACACATGTGGAAGAATGATGACCATTTTCATATAATTTAAGCTAATACTTCTCTCAACGTAGCTGCGAATTAATATGTGTAATTTAACCAATTTCAGATGCTACAGACTGATATTTTGGGTCAGATGTGTGACAGCTAACAACTGAGTAGTACTTGTATCTACCAAGGCACAAGAGTGGGTTAGATTGGCTGCAGATTGTTTGCTGTACTCACTCTATGGGTGGTACTTTGGGTACCTCAAAGTTGGCGTTGTAAATAGGTGTTGTGATTCTTGGAATTATCCCTGTGTAAAACACCCAGCAAAACACTAATCTGAAGCTGGCTGAATGGTTGTCAGCCAAAATATCATGGCATAAAGTCTATGTAACATGGACACAATCCTGAAACTTCTTGGAAATAATTAGGGTGTTGCTTGGTGATTTATGTGGGTTACCATTGTAATGACTAATGAAATCCACCTCAGCTGTGTTATTAGACATTTATTGTGTTACTGTTTCGTTTGTTCAGCATCTTCAGATTGCCTGCAGTTAAACAAAATAGGAAATAAGGCTAAAGCTTCAGCATCTTAACGAACAATAAAGGCAACTCACGCTAACTACAGCCTTAAAGCCCATCCACAAACAACGATCTGCCTGTGCAGATATCCACAGAAACGTCTGTGTATACAGTAGATCGCTGTAAATATGATATGTACATACAACACAAGTTTCAGTCTATTGCTCACTCATCATCTCTCAGTATAGAAAAGAAATTTTAGTGGTAAGCAATTACACTCTCTTACAACAACCTCAAAATTTATTAACTTTATTCAGAAAAGGGGGGAAATTCTACTATGGTCTGTGTTCTCAAATTTGTTTCTAAAAAAATGAAAACAAAATGTGAGGAACAGAAACGCAGACCAAAATGTTCTACACAGTGCTTGCTCAAAATTTGTGTCTAAAAAAATGAAAACAAAATGTGGGGAATAGAAACACAGATCAAAATGTTCTACACAGTGGTTGCTCAAGCGAAGGAGATTTTGCATATAATTTACTTCAGAAGTTGCAGGGTGAACACGACGACTCCCTAAGTATTTCAGCATGGATTCAGAAACGTGTAAATGTCTTTTGACACTCCTAACACCTAGTATATGAAATATGTATGATGAGAGCAATTTCGCCATACATTTGGCTGATGGTGAAGTTAAATTTCTGGGAACAGGAGCTACGGGAATCAAGGAAACGCTTTTAAAATTTCGAAACAAGCATGAAGTCCATTACCTGAAGGATTATTTCATGAAAGCAAGTAAAGTACTGTACTTCAATTCTGCCAACTTACAGACAATATTTTTTACAGTTTTAGACATGTTTGAGACACAGTATATTCTTAGAAGTTATGTACATGGTCAGTGAGCTACAGTTCAATTTTTTTCTAAGTAGTGTTTTCCAGTTCTCTACCTGAAGTCTACCAACTACTTTTGCACCAGAATATAAAATTCCATTTTGTATATCTGGAAAGATTTACTTCTAGTATAGTCCTAATAAATTCTGCAAACTACATATTATATTAGGAAATAAAAGAAGTGTAATAATAGCTACCAGTACTGCCCATGATCGAAATTCGACTTTTTTTACAAAGTAACGAAACTCAATATTTTAATGTAAGTATTGGACTTTATTTGTATGCAGATTCCTAGTTCTTACCTAAACGCTATGCTGATTCTTGGGTCTTACTGGAATGCTGTGAGGAAAGGAGTAAGAAAGCATGAGAGAATAAAAGACAAAAATGAGGGAAATAATTGCTTTATTCTAACAGAATAATACAAAACTTCAATATAAACAATATTTTATTCTTTCATCATTATCTAAATATCCTTCCTCACTAGGTTTACAAATATAAAATTCAAACCATTGTTAATTGTTGCCAAATACGACTAACAATGTACAAAAACTGGTTTTCTTAAGAAAACTCAACTTTTTCGAATGTTTCTCCTTATGACACATTAATGGTAATAAAAATGCAGAAGTAATTGGGAATTGTGTTCTTTGGAAATGAAAAGGTAGAACAGTAGCCAAATAAGTCATACGTACTCACAGAATCGAAATTCATTTATTTTGTCTGATTCCAGTTAAAACCTGGCAATCAATAGCTTTATTATACAGACAACTGACATGCATTGTGGTTCCATTAACTAATCCTTATTTTATATTTATATATGTAATAAAAATATCAATGCAGTTACTTTTTAATTGTAATTTGTGTAGCGTTGAGCGACTCACAGGCAGAGAATTCAAAAACTCCAGTGGATAGTAATTAATAATTTCATATTAATTATTCCAAGTTATTTTATTATACCTGTGATTAAGTTTTGTTTCATTTGGTGTAGCACTGAGTATTTGTTATTTATTGTGGAACAATCATCATTTTTTTGTACTAGGATAACTGAATTTAACAGGTATTGGATAAAATGTTTTCTGCAATATTGCCATAAATATCCATAAATGATATCATTTTGATCATCGGCTAATGGCTGTGTTATTTCAATAATACACTCCTGGAAATTGAAATAAGAACACCGTGAATTCATTGTCCCAGGAAGGGGAAACTTTATTGACACATTCCTGGGGTCAGATACATCACATGATCACACTGACAGAACCACAGGCACATAGACACAGGCAACAGAGCATGCACAATGTCGGCACTAGTACAGTGTATATCCACCTTTCGCAGCAATGCAGGCTGCTATTCTCCCATGGAGACGATCGTAGAGATGCTGGATGTAGCCCTGTGGAACGGCTTGCCATGCCATTTCCACCTGGCGCCTCAGTTGGACCAGCGTTCGTGCTGGACGTGCAGACCGCGTGAGACGACGCTTCATCCAGTCCCAAACATGCTCAATGGGGGACAGATCCGGAGATCTTGATGGCCAGGGTAGTTGACTTACACCTTCTAGAGCACGTTGGGTGGCACGGGATACATGCGGACGTGCATTGTCCTGTTGGAACAGCAAGTCCCCTTGCCGGTCTAGGAATGGTAGAACGATGGGTTCGATGACGGTTTGGATGTACCGTGCACTATTCAGTGTCCCCTCGACGATCACCAGTGGTGTACGGCCAGTGTAGGAGATCGCTCCCCACACCATGATGCCGGGTGTTGGCCCTGTGTGCCTCGGTCGTATGCAGTCCTGATTGTGGCGCTCACCTGCACGGCGCCAAACACGCATACGACCATCATTGGCACCAAGGCAGAAGCGACTCTCATCGCTGAAGACGACACGTCTCCATTCGTCCCTCCATTCACGCCTGTCGCGACACCACTGGAGGCGGGCTGCACGATGTTGGGGCGTGAGCGGAAGACGGCCTAACGGTGTGCGGGACCGTAGCCCAGCTTCATGGAGACGGTTGCGAATGGTCCTCGCCGATACCCCAGGAGCAACAGTGTCCCTAATTTGCTGGGAAGTGGCGGTGCGGTCCCCTACGGCACTGCGTAGGATCCTACGGTCTTGGCGTGCATCCGTGCGTCGCTGCGGTCCGGTCCCAGGTCGACGGGCACGTGCACCTTCCGCCGACCACTGGCGACAACATCGATGTACTGTGGAGACCTCACGCCCCACGTGTTTAGCAAATCGGCGGTATGTCCACCCGGCCTCCCGCATGCCCACTATACGCCCTCGCTCAAAGTCCGTCAACTGCACATACGGTTCACGTCCACGCTGTCGCGGCATGCTACCAGTGTTAGAGACTGCGATGGAGCTCCGTATGCCACGGCAAACTGGCTGACACTGACGGCGGCGGTGCACAAATGCTGCGCAGCTAGCGCCATTCGACGGCCAACACCGCGGTTCCTGGTGTGTCCGCTGTGCCGTGCGTGTGATCATTGCTTGTACAGCCCTCTCGCAGTGTCCGGAGCAAGTATGGTGGGTCTGACACACCGGTGTCAATGTGTTCTTTTTTCCATTTCCAGGAGTGTATTTTCATCAAATTGTGGAAATTTCCTTCCTTGATCACTACCAATTTGTTTAAAAAAGTTCACAAACTCTACTTTATGTGGCAAAGCCCTCGTATTTCAAAGTAACATGCCGAAATTTATAAAACTAATTTCAATTTGTAATGCTATTCTCAAGTAAGGTCCTTGTGGATCAACACGTAAAATTTACTAAAAATCTTTCACAAAACAACAGTTTTATATATACTACATTAATCTGTACACATACGCCTAAGTAATCTGTCTATAAGTTGCAATACTTGAAGTGGACACATGGAAACATCATCAATAAGAATCAATAAATTCGAATTCATGTACTTACTGTAGTTACTGCTTGATGTTGTATTGGTCACTGACTTTTCCAAAACTGAAATAAGTAATTTAAGTACATTGTACATGGTTATTCTCCAATAAGAAGAGTTTAAGCTATGCCACCAAAGGCTGTTGCAATGCAACACAGATATTGTGAATTTAATTTATGAACAATTGGAATTTCTGTGAATGTTTTACCACAACTTACTTGAGCAGTTAAGTAAAACACATTTGAGCCAGTGTCATGACACTGAAGTTCATGAATAACACAGTCAGTTATAATATACTATTCACAGTTAAGCCTTTCATAAAGTTCATCAAATTTTAAATCATCACGGGTTGTATCTAAAATATTTACTTCAGGAAATTCTGGCATTAACGCTGGAACAGATATTCCAAGTAATCGACATGTCAATTTATGACCATTCCAAATATCAAAGATTTCTAATAGAGTTCTGCTGTAAGAAATTTCTTCATTGTATTCCCTTAAGAAATCTTCACAAAGAAATATTCTAAATTCAAGCAACAATGCATAATCATCTGCCGATTGGGTCAGTGAACTAATTACACCAAATAAATGATGCATTTGCATTGGCAAATTCAGTTTCTTTGCATCATTTAAATATTCATGCCACTCGTTGTTTGAAGCAATATTAAGATAACATGCTTCAGTGAATGTATAAAAACTATTCCAGTATAAGTTCTAAAACCTTCAGATGACTTAGGGCTACAAACATGGAATAATAGCAAATGTAAATGAAAAAGTTCAATGTCCCTAGAAACACTATGTACATGTGTGTAATAATTTTATCACCACCATGTACGCTCTTTCTCCATTTTTTTCAGCATCTGTCCAAACATAGTGCAAAGTAATGTAATTATAATGGTGAACATTCGCCAAAAGATGAGTTTCATATAATCAAAGAATGATAACAACTTTTTTTCATGTTTTCAACTGCATTCTGTTCTTGTCTTACTCTGAAGTAATTATTTTGCATGTGTGGTAAATAAATATCAAGCCTAGACGAGTGAACTTCGAAAATGTATTAAAAGTTCACAAATATGCCACAATGCTTCGCTTCAGCTGATACGACGTAATGGCCATTCACAAATTTGCTCATGTGTTCTTTCACTTCCTGCTTCTATAGTTGAACTATCATATCCTTTATACACGTATTTATAAATGTATTTAACACTTTTGACTGTAGTGCAAACTTCAAAATTCACAAGGCAATCAAATTTAGCAAGTAAATATAGATTGTATGGTAAATGTAAAACTGTCAAGTTATTGCCCTTGAACATAATGTGAACACCATTATCACACTGTCTGTACAATGGATATTCATGAACTGATTATTAGCATGTGATCTCACAGAAATGTTTAGGAATTTTTTGTACATTTGCCATCTCTCAAACACAATGATCTTCGATTAAGTGCATCACATGCTCCATGTTTCATATGTTTCACAACATATTCTTGTGGCCTACAGTGTGTTCGAATATTTGGCATTTCTGCAGATATTATTTTGTCAGTATCACAAATGTCTACTATTGCATCGACATCACATAAAGTGATAAAAATTTGAGGATGTGGCAATCCACTTCTCTGAAATTCAGTTATGTAAGTGATTGCCTGCCAGCCTTGAACTCTCGCACAATGATTTCTTGATGGGAATTAAGAGTTTTATGTGAATCAGTGTTGTTAATAACTTCTGGCAAATCATTGTTGCAAATAACGAAGGTTTCCCAAAATGCTGAACACTGTACATTGCAGCCCAATAATTTTGATATATATTTATTGGAGAACCATTAAATGAAGAAGGCGAAATAAATCTTCTTTCAGTATTTACAGCATCATTCGAGTTTAGTTGTAAATGATGATGTAAGTTATTATAAATTTCTGACTTTAGAAAAGCTGATTTCGCCTTATGATATGGAGCCTCTTACTGTCAATACATACATACATACAAACAACAATCCACTACAAAAATAATTTTTGTGAATGATGTAAAAGTCTTAAATTGAAAGGTGATGGCATGCATGTAGAAACATAGTAACTTCATTTCTAGGTTCTCTCAAAGTGGATGTATTTGGTGTAATGTGGAACAAATTAGCATTCCACCCATTGTCTACAGTATGAAATAATAATTGATATGCAGGTGGTCCAGTGGGGAATCTAAAACTGAGATGTTTTTGAATGTTACAGTGTTTTTAAAAAGATTGCCCCATTTTTCTTTTGAAGGGTGACTCACCGTTAACTGTGGTAAAAATAGCAGTCACATCTGTTTGAACTGCATTATTGTAACACCAGAGGTCCAAATTTTTATTAACCATAAAAACCACACAAATTTCTCCATTTTCATTTTCCACTTTTGCACAATAATCTTTCATCACAGTGAAAGAACACATAGTATTAGTGCATTCTAATTCCATGGCAATGTCATGCTTTACAGTGTTATCAGTATTGCACAACTGATCTCGTTGTTCATTCAGCCTATAGCAAATAGCTGTGTCAATGTCAAAAAAGTTATCATCGTGCGTAACATAGTGATCAAGCATACATAGAAGTCATTGGACCTGACCTATGATAAAAAAGTCGTGTATCGTGAAGTAATACACTCCATGAAAAACTGTATCTGAAATTTTGGCCTCAGAACTGACCACAGCATGTACTGCACTGTAGCTATGAATATTATTGGAATAAGCCTTTGATTTCTCTTGAATCATTTGAAATGGGTCCTTGATAAAGTGTGTTGAAAAATAAATGTTGTTTTAACACTGGCAAATTAATTTTTCCCTTATGATAAAACATTGTGAATGCCTTTGTATCACATGCAGTAACTTCTGGTGTGAAGTGCCTTGCATTACAAAATCTGTACTATAAATTCCTCAAACCACAGCTATAGCTGTCAAAATTATGTGTAGTTACCTTCAGTGAACATTTAAATGTATCGTTGCATAATCATTATGAATGTCCAAATTTATATTACTTTCTCTACACCAATATTGTGTCTGTCTAGCTCTGTGTGTTTCACTCTGATCCATTAGCATTCTCCTTCTAGGCATAGCCTAAAACAGATATAGTTTCTGTATAATGAGGGAAGTCGGAAATCACAGTCACTCAAAATGAAGAAATTAAAAATTAGGAACTTACCGGAACTTCAGATTTTCTGGTAATGGCAGCAAAGAATAACAAAGCCACTCTTACAGAACAATAAGCGAAATGACTATGCCCATAATGAAACTCCCTCTGAACAGGCCCAACAGTAGTGACTAACCGCCATGTCATCCTTAACCAATAGGCGCAACCAGTGCGCATGTGCTTAACACACTGCTCTTGAGGCCACTGTCAGCTTTCGTGACCGGAAGGAAGCCAATTACAACGTTATTTACAGACTTTGATACTATGATATTTTGATTTCCTTTGCTGACAACATCGTCGACATAGCAGTTGTCATATTTTAGCTGCCCAGTATCCACTTGTTACTGCAAATGAACCACGTAAATACATACATCCCAAGAATGCGTATTCACATAACGTTGTTACTAAGGGCATAAGTTGTTAGCACTTCAGTTTTCGATGTTGACCTATTGGAAATTTTACTGTGTAATAGAGAACGTACCACAGTTAACGGCTATGTATATACATCATTTTTTGTGCACATCTGTCGCAAAGAATCTTTCGAATTATAGGAATTTTCTTGGCATTCTTGCATAATTAATATTATAAATCGGTACTTCAATTTTCGTGTTAACATATTAATATTATGATGTCCCTTAGGTCGCTGGTCCAAGATCTTCCATCATCAGCTTAGCACAATATCCTGACTGCACACTTCTTTAGAACAAATAGGGCCGGCCGAAGTGGCCGTGCGGTTAAAGGCGCTGCAGTCTGGAACCGCGAGACCGCTACGGTCGCAGGTTCGAATCCTGCCTCGGGCATGGATGTTTGTGATGTCCTTAGGTTAGTTAGGTTTAACTAGTTCTAAGTTCTAGGGGACTAATGACCACAGCAGTTGAGTCCCATAGTGCTCAGAGCCATTTGAACCATTTTAGAACAAATAGGGCTTCCTTCCTTTTGCTATGCTCTCCTCACAACTCACTTTGTGATAAATAGACGCATCGATCTTTTTTTTAATGTACCGGTTTCCTGTTTGCTCTCGGGTCTACCACTAGTAATTTTTGTGTGAAAAATTATAAACAGCTGCTTTCTTATCTCTATCTTTATATTCCCTGCTTTTCCACAAAGATGTATGACTCCTACACGTTTCGAGAAAATCGGCAATCAACTCTCTAGAACGCTGATATGTACCTGCCATCTTGCCAATTTGAAATTTAATGTGCGCACACAGACGAGAAACGCCTGATTGAACAAACAGCTCACTAAAACACGTTTTAAAGCCATATTTGTGGCGATCTCCTGTTCACATGCTCCAGTTGTCGGCACAGATATGATTTGAACCCACAGCTTTGTACAATTTCGCTCAAACGTCCAACTACCAGGTTTGTGCTTACCTCATATCTGCAGACATCTCCTGTTCACACGCAATGACCTGCCTGCACGTACATGACGTACACAGACATTTGCGTGGACAGAATGTTGCTTGTGGATGTGACTTTATACTAAATCCTCACTGAGCTGTGCTGAAATTATGACATAAATGATCTTGCTGTCATATATGATGTTGAAGACCAAACCCAAAAAAACTGATTATAAACATTCTACAGACTGCTTGGTGAAAGTACTGTGAGCAGAAATGATATGCTGTGTGTAGTAAACTGTCACTCGATTTTAAATTTTGAGCTTTCTGTTTCTCGGATCGTGGCGATGTCCACGAGAAACACTTCCCACAGCACGTACATCACAGCATGTGACATTGTAGGTCTTATGAGTGCCAGCAGCCGTCTCCAGTACGGAGTGAGTAACTATTTCAGATGAGTTTAATAATTCTTAACTATGCATTTAAATGCCTACAAGCTTTCGACAGCACATGAAAAAGTTAAGACTTTTAGTGGGTACCTTTTCATTAACATATTGATTTCTGATGGTCCCTTCATGAAGCCAAGCATTTGTGAAGTGTGGCAGACAAGGCGACTAGTGTGGTGTCACAAGTTCATTGTGCCACTCGTATTTCGGATGGGCGTTTGGGTACAGAAATACAGACTATCGTCCAGCTAATGCACTGTACCACCCATCTGAAACCATGTTCAGTTACAGTGCTATGCCCCAATCTCTGAGCAATTCACTGTACCACCCAATTCGCATTTGGGTACAGCACAATACCATCCATCTAAGACACTGCATCATCCCACATGAAATCATATTGGGGTACAGTACCATACTGGCTATCTAATATGTTGTACCACCCTGCCCAAAAGTGTGTCTGGGTACAGTGCTACTCTCTACTGTCTGCCTCAGGCGCTGTACCACCCCATGAGAAAACACATCCGAGTGAATCACCGTACTTCACTGTCCTCTTAATGCGTTGTACCACCTGTGACGCTCGTGAGGGCCAGTGTCTCCCTCCCTCCCTTCCACAAACAACGCCGTGTGTGCATGTTCTCTTCTTTGATACATATAATTCCAGTATTGCTTGATTGTGTATCATCATATCACAAGGCATAGGCAGCCCTTCAAGTTCTTGGCAGAATGACTTTGCGGTACATTGAACAACTATCTACGTGATAAACTCGTCAAGTCCAACTTTGTGAGAGATAGCATCAAGTCTATAAATCATTTCTCCCACATTGGGGTGGCAATGTAGTAACAGACGGAACATTGGCTAATATCAGCACGAAAGTATCTAAAAGACCTGCGATCATACCATACAAATCGGATTTGGCTGACATTAAAATTGGTATTCTGATGGGGCAACTGCCTGGAATATAGCAGCAGCTCTCGGTTTTTCTTTGCTGTACATGACCAACTGTAGGTTAGTAGGACTTTAATTTTGTCTCTCTTTTGAACTTACATTCCGATAGGTTGTATATACATGTTTTTTTTATTACAATACTTCCCCTATAGCTCATGTTTATTTTTCTTTAGGTTTCAAAGATGTTTTTACTGTTTCATCAGAAATCTACCTTCTTGACTGTCGAATGTGTCGCTGATTCTTCGCACCACTAATGCAGGAATTTCATAGGAGGATACCTACTAATGATCACATTTCGGAAATATGACACTTTGATGAAACAGGTCAGTTGCAGGTAACTAGCTGTATGGACAGGGTGTCTACGACCCGGGACAACCTGGAGACCCGGGAATTTTTTCATCCGGGAGAAAACCGGAAAAAACCCGGGAATTTTTCATTGTTTTTGTTCTCAATTAATTTTTTGTAATTTTGACTGGTAAGAACCAATACTCTAACAAAGGATATTACTGTATCCTGTTACTGCAGAATAATACTGCAGCAATAAAACATGAACGAGAGGAAAAACTGAAATAAAACTTAAATTGTAAGGGAAATGCGCCATATACAGCAACTAAACAGATTGCTCATACAAGCATCTGCCAACAGCAAAATGTATCAAAGGCTTTAGGAAGCATATGCAATGCAATGCTTCGTAACAACAAATTGCCTCCGATGAGCATGACGTCACAACTGTTAACATTAGATTTGTTTTAGCAGTTACGAGTGGGATCATGTGCATGTGCAGTCGCATAGTACCTTCTTCCGCTTGTGGCTACAGAAACGTGGCTGTTGGCTGTGTAAGCAGTCGCAGCAAAAAAAAAAAAAAAAAAAAAAAAAAAAAAAAAAAAAAAAGGGGGGGGGATAACTAGGTGCTACCGGGAAAAATTTCGCTGGCGCGCCCAAGCTGCCAGATTGCGCAGTAGCCCTGGATCTAGAAGTGGGGGGCGGGGAGGTGTGGGGGGAAATTAATATTCTTGAGGAAAAAACCGTGTTTCACAAAGCGCCTAGCATCCAGCGCACGTTACTCTATCGATTATTCGTATGACAATGAAAGGTCCCCCTGTCGGTTTTTGAACATTGTTGAACACATTCTAAGTTGATTTCTGAATGAATCATAAGTTGATTTGTGAATGCGTGCATAGTGAATGTGATGTCTCTGTCAGTGGAATCCTCGTCACATCTAGCAAAAAACTTTCCTGCAGACAAAAGGGGCTATACGAGCTGAGCAGAGCATAGCCGAACGAAAGAAAGCTGACCACTGTCTGATTATGTGGTTGATTGGGTTTGCAAATGATGAGCGTTGTTATGATTACCAGAGAAATCCATAGATTCAGACTACCAGAGTGCGAATAAACGACTAACAGGAATAACAGGTAAAAAAGATTACGTATTATCTTCTCAGTGTGCCCAAGAAAATGAAATTTTGACAGAAAAGTTTTGGCCAGATCGATACACTAGCAAGGGCCAGTTGTACAGTCTCCGGCTAGCAGCCGCTTTAAGGTCTATTCTGGAAGCAGAGCGGAAAACGCGTTGTACGATCAGGTAATAACACGTAACCTGCGAATAATCGCGGGATATCTAAACTGGTGATTCTGTCAGAGTTAATCAAGTTAAGCGGCAAATAAGCTTTGACACTGGCAGGAATAGATACAGAATTAGTGATGAGAACAATGTTTGTTAGAACGAGGGAGGAGAAGAAATGGTGACATCACTTAAATTATGCAAGAATATGATGATACAAAATTTATAAAAAAATTTCGCACTACTACTTTTCGATCTCATGCTTGAGAAACTGGAGCGTATGAATGAAGAGTAAAACTATTTCCTAACGTAAAGCTTTTTGCTTGTAGTAGGCCTAATAGGCATTTGATATTGGTACATTGTGAATTATATTCTGCCGTGTTATAAAAATGACCATTTCTGCCAAAACAGTCTCATTTATTTGGCGTGTGTTACAATTGTTGCAGTATTATAAAGGCCTATTTTGTTTTATCTCGCAGGCAGTGACAAAATATAGGTAATCAGGTCGAGAAACCACACCAGTCTTGGGTCTATTTGTAATTACAGCTTTTCCAGTATTAGACAGCGACATTTCTATTTTTCATGCAGCAAAACGTTTGACGAACTTTGATGAGGTAACAGATCCTTTCGCAGAAAGGAAAGCACGCCATGTGAAGCTGTAGCAAGATTAGAGAGAAAAAAATTCTAGGAACTAAGGATTGAAGAAATATGTACTGTCTTGCTTGTCTCTTCTCTTTATTGGTTTTATGTATCCTATACTTAATTTTATGTCACACAAAGCAGCAATTTGTTAGCTAATAGGGAATAGTGTGTGCAAATTTTCTGATTTTTTTTTTTAAGAGGGCAGGATGTCAGACCAGCCGACTGGAAGCAGGAGAAGCACCATAGGACATTTTAATTTCCACTGTCCTGAATATAGTTTGATGGCATCCAGTACAAAATATACACGTTTCAATTCCATAGACCAAAATACAGTGACGTGCGATAGAAAAATGCTGTGTGAAGACGTGTGGCGCTGCACTTTGGCACACTTAACATCAAATAACATGTCTTACAATTCCTCGGACACGTATGTTTTATGTATCAGACTCTCCAGAAAGCTGTGCGCTACAAAATGAACATGTTTTTGAAAATTCTATTTTTTTAATTTTTGACGTCCTATCTCAAACGCTCAAGGGACGCCACTATCTACTATTGCCCCGGTTCGGAAATATCATAGATATGTGTGTGATGCACAGAGCAGTCTGAGTTATAATAGGGAAGCAGGTAGTCTCAACGTGACCCGTGTTTACATTTACTGAATTTGCTGTTTCCACTTTGTCTACTGCACTCATGTCAAATGAAAACAAAATTTATTTCTTTGGCTGGGAGCTATCATGTGAAGTAAAATACATTCACATAATTACAGAAGGCTTAAATACGCTTTCAGTTTCAGATTTGATTTGATTTCCACCTTTCTGATAATCAAGCATTAATTGCCATGCAGAACAATGAAGCTATTTTTAGCGGTCTGCTGAAGAAATTTTCTTTTATTAATCTTTTCCGTTGAGGCAGTCAATATATTTGAAACAAAGGGTTTAATTTCAAACTATTGGCTAGTTTCAACTGTTCAGTGCATTTCAAGTGTACGTTTTCATCTTCTAGCACGTATGGCATTATGCCATAACAAAGAACCAGACATGAAATAACAAAATACTGGTACCCAAGGAAATTTACATCCCGAAACCACATTGAAAAGCTTAATATCAGGTCGATGCCTACTTCACTGGGAATCTGGGACTCATTTAAAAATCAGCTCTTTGATGACGAGCCATGTAGAAGAATTTATAGCCCAGAAGATCAAACTTTTGTGTCATTATTAAAAAATTTACTGGCACATTTGTGTGATATATCTTAAAATGTAATATGTGAATAAAAGACCAACATTATATGTGAAAGCTTAGCTTCTCTTTCAGCCTATTGGCCTTAGAGACCAATATTATATGTGAAAGCTATGTTTCTCTTGTAGCAAAATTAAATATATTAATTTAAACCATTAACTTTTCTTGTTCGTGTGTTTGCGCTACTTAACAGTGATGTTGCTATTGGCTGACTACACCACGTGTCCGAAGTTCTGAATATCTGCTGTCATCGTCTGGCGAGATCATGTGACATGAGCTATGAGTGGCTTACAAATACGCATCTAAATCTCGATTTCAATGCTTCGGAAAGTGTTTGGTGGAATTCGAATTTATACTTTCGTAATACGAAAGTATGCAGCTACATGTTACTGTGCATCAAACATCTTTCCAAAAGGTGTTTTTTCCCCTGAGTTTCGTTTTCTAAAGCGCCAGGGAATTCTACATCCATGTATAAAACCATAACCATTCAAAGGACTGATAAGTTATACTGTTCCAAGAGAAAATATACTGTCAATTAACAGGGAAAAACTATACTTCCACCCGGGATAAAGTGTATTTTTAACCGAGAAATCCGGGAATTTTTTTTCCTTGTCTGCATATACACCCTGTAGGAATACCTCTACCCCACTACATGAATTACTGTCTTACATTCTAACTAAGTGAAAAACGTGTTTGTAGAACTGACATAGTGTTGAAGTTGGGGCAGAACAGCTATAAATAGCTGTTCCTGGATTAGATTTGCCCTTGCTGTTTATACCTGTAGGGGAATGATATAGGGGAACGTAGAGTAAAAATAGTGAGCTTCATCAAAGAAAAGTCTGGAAACAAGTTTATATGTATTACAGAGCTTGTCAGAAACCAGTTCAGCATTCCACAGAACCTGTGTCTGCTGTTTTTATTTCAGATTTGTAGTTATTCTTCCTATATTACAAGCCCTAGGATCCATATGTGTTGTTGTAACACAAGATATGGTACCTCTATATGCTTCTAATAGATTTGTGACTTTTGGCTTACATTTGCTCATGTACATTAGTTCTGATATTACACATTATTAACGAAAATAGATGAACTGACAGCTGCAGGATCAAGTGTGTGCCTAATGTCTGATGGGAAATAACACTCCAGAGAAGATGTTGATTATAGTAAGTATTATAACAGACTGTAACTTCCTCTAGAAAGACTGCACAAAAGGATTTGGGTGTTACAGATCACACCCAAATATTTCTTTCAGCCTTATGTAAGATATACGCACTTAAGGTTCAATTCTACTGGCACATATGTCAACCATTCTCATGTCTGTAATATGGGTAAGTCTTCCAGAAACAAAAGTCTCAATCAGCCGCTTTGACTAGTATGGGATGACTTTGCCTTCTCATACCATGCATCGCTGCTCGCTCTGGTGTTCCCAAAAGGCATATACATGTCGATGGATATGTGTCTCCAGTCTGTATGTCTCTTCTTATTGCAAACCTATAGCATTTATCTAGTATGCAGTTCATCTAGTATGCATCAAGAAAGAGTTTCGCCAGTAGGAAAGGCTACTATGTCACGTCTGGAGCAATCTGCAACACGTAAGTATGAGACTTTCATACTTTTTCTGCTAAGCTACAAATGGTGACATTATAATAGCGAGTATAGTGACTGTGATTGTAGTTCATTCAAGCAAACAGCTGGAAAACTTCTTTCTACGTTAAATTCCCTGATTCTCAACACAAAACTGAAACATCAAATTGCACTCCCTATTGAAGTTAGTGTCTCCCAAGTGAATGGAGGTGTGTGAACTACACCGTTTATTTATCAAATATGGATTAATCACACAGCATTGAGGAATGTCCCCGAGTCCACATGCGCGATCGTTTTACAGTTCATCTACTGACAATCATAAGATTGCAATTACAGATGAAACACAACCAAATTTCGTAAAATATACCTCCCTCTACATAACAGCATTGTCACCGAACAACCTTTCAGTGCTATTTATCCAATGTGCAAAATCGTTTATGTATATTGAGATGTGTCACATTGTAATGCCAGAAATGCGTATCCTCCTACTTCCATCTATTGTACTATAAATTGTTAACTTATTTTGTTACCTGAAGATATGACATTTCTGTGTCTTTATATATTGCAATTGTTTTACAATATATATATATATATATATATATATATATATACTCCTTATATATATATATATATATATATATATATATATATATATATATATACTCCTGGAAAAGGAAAAAAGAACACATTGACACCGGTGTGTCAGACCCACCATACTTGCTCCGGACACTGCGAGAGGGCTGTACAAGCAATGATCACACACACGGCACAGCGGACACACCAGGAACCGCGGTGTCGGCCGTCGAATGGCGCTAGCTGCGCAGCATTTGTGCACCGCCGCCGTCAGTGTCAGCCAGTTTGCCGTGGCATACGGAGCTCCATCGCAGTCTTTAACACTGGTAGCATGCCGCGACAGCGTGGACGTGAACCGTATGTGCAGTTGACGGACTTTGAGCGAGGGCATATAATGGGCATGCGGGAGGCCAGGTGGACGTACCGCCGAATTGCTCAACACGTGGGGCGTGAGGTCTCCACAGTACATCGATGTTGTCGCCAGTGGTCGGCGGAAGGTGCACGTGCCCGTCGACCTGGGACCGGACCGCAGCGACGCACGGATGCACGCCAAGACCATAGGATCCTACGCAGTGCCGTAGGGGACCGCACCGCCACTTCCCAGCAAATTAGGGACACTGTTGCTCCTGGGGTATCGGCGAGGACCATTCGCAACCGTCTCCATGAAGCTGGGCTACGGTCCCGCACACCGTTAGGCCGTCTCCCGCTCACGCCCCAACATCGTGCAGCCCGCCTCCAGTGGTGTCGTGACAGGCGTGAATGGAGGGACGAATGGAGACGTGTCGTCTTCAGTGATGAGAGTCGCTTCTGCCTTGGTGCCAATGATGGTCGTATGCGTGTTTGGCGCCGTGCAGGTGAGCGCCACAATCAGGACTGCATACGACCGAGGCACACAGGGCCAACACCCGGCATCATGGTGTGGGGAGCGATCTCCTACACTGGCCGTACACCACTGGTGATCGTCGAGGGGACACTGAATAGTGCACGGTACATCCAAACCATCATCGAACCCATCGTTCTACCATTCCTAGACCGGCAAGGGAACTTGCTGTTCCAACAGGACAATGCACGTCCGCATGTATCCCGTGCCACCCAACGTGCTCTAGAAGGTGTAAGTCAACTACCCTGGCCAGCAAGATCTCCGGATCTGTCCCCCATTGAGCATGTTTGGGACTGGATGAAGCGTCGTCTCACGCGGTCTGCACGTCCAGCACGAACGCTGGTCCAACTGAGGCGCCAGGTGGAAATGGCATGGCAAGCCGTTCCACAGGACTACATCCGGCATCTCTACGATCGTCTCCATGGGAGAATAGCAGCCTGCATTGCTGCGAAAGGTGGATATACACTGTACTAGTGCCGACATTGTGCATGCTCTGTTGCCTGTGTCTATGTGCCTGTGGTTCTGTCAGTGTGATCATGTGATGTATCTGACCCCAGGAATGTGTCAATAAAGTTTCCCCTTCCTGGGACAATGAATTCACGGTGTTCTTATTTCAATTTCCAGGAGATGTCTGCTTGTGTCTGTATATGTGTGGATGGATATGTGTGTGTGTGCGCGAGTGTATACCCGTCCTTTTTTCCCCCTAAGGTAAGTCTTTCCGCTCCCGGGATTGGAATGACTCCTTACCTTCTCCCTTAAACCCCGCATCCTTTCGTCTTTCCCTCTCCTTCCCTCTTTCCTGATGAGGCAAGAGTTTGTTGCGAAAGCTTGAATTTTGTGTGTATGTTTGTGTTCGTTTGTGTGTCTGTCGACCTGCCAGCACTTTCATTTGGTAAGTCACATCATCTTTGTTTTTATATATATATATATATATATATATATATATATATATATATATATATATATATATATGCATTTATGTCGATGTATAATCGGTTTGTTTTGTAAATATTATTTGTATTTTTAAGCTGGGTCTTGCCTAGGAAAAACTATTAAACTATTCTATTGAACGATTATATCGATAGGTCGTGTGGAGAACCAAAGTGTTTAGGATCTTGGGTAGTGTTAACGCTGCTGCGTGGAGCGCAGGCAGAGCAGAGTCTGGCTGGAGCACGGTGGTGGAGACGGTGTGCTGCATGACGCTCCCATGAGTTGCCGCGCTTTGGGGTTTGGCAGCATGTAATTGCGCTCGACTTGCTACGATAGTTTCTGGCACGGTGTAGCGGACGGGAAACATTAGCTGGCACACATCAAGAGCCCGTTTCGCCTGGTGACCGTGTCGAGAAGAATGTGCGCCAACATCCAACTTCTGCAACAGCGACGGCCGACAATAAGTGATTGTCGACACCACCTCGATCGACGACTTCAAACCTTCAATCAACCAACAAGGAAGACTGAAAAAACGTAAAGTTTAAGAACTGTATGGCAGACCTCAGCTTATCAGACTGTTCCATTTGCATCACTAAAATACAGCAACTTAGCATGAACCTTTTTTGCTCATTGTCCCAATTGCATTACCAAGCGGGATCCCTTCCTTTTCCGAAACGAACCCGAGTGTCGTTGAAATTCAAACGCCAGCATTAAAGTAATATCGTTCCACTTCACTGCTTTAATTTCAAAGTTCAGTTAAAGTATCCATAGTTGGCTACAATAATCAAACAGAACTATGTTTAGATTACACAAGCACAAATTAAGAGTGCGAGTTTTGTTACCATATTTTAGCTTACCTGTGACTGCATCTCAGCTTGGTATGTACTAAATTTTACTATTGTTAATTGTTCAAAATCATTTAATTCAAGTTCAAAGTTAAATCTCTTATTTCTAAATTGTGTAGATTCAAGTTGCTTTTGAGATGATTGTTGAGGTAGCCCAAAGTAAACCTTATTTTATTTAATTTCATGGTGCTTCAGAAACGAAGATCACTATTAATTTCAGTCACAAAATTAACTTTCAATTTCCCAGTTTTATTAATTCTTTTGCTAAATTAAGTCAGAGTGTAGCGAAATTTATTACTTCTGACAAACAATCAGTTTTCACACAACACATGTCAACCTTCAGTTGCCACACTTTTAGTGCTAATAATATGTGTATTAACCTTCCTTTTTCAGTTATTACAGTAGTTGTTCATAGGACTGGCGACCATAATTTTCCCCAGATCTCAAATACCTAATTAATGCGAGTTAATTGTTAATGTAACGACTGCTCATTTACTTTCTTTATTAACTTTACCCTTTTTCAAAATTAACTTCCACCAATTTCATTTGCATTTTTCCTTTCATTTAGATGTAACCCTTCCTCCCTCTTTACCGACAGATTAATTTCGGTGATGATTACTTTTCCCAAATTTCCATTGGGTACACGCAGTTTAATTTTTCACTGTCATTAAGGTCGATAAGTTAGATGGCTGACTCAAACAAATAAGTACAAGCATGCACAACTCGTGCTCATGATGCAAGAAGCAGTACCTCTGATGGTTTGGATGGTGACTGGCACAGGTTCTAAGTGGTACACTCGCATAGGACACAAGTCTCACTGTGTAGGTAAAGACCTGCCATTCTTTACAAGCAAAGTGCTGGTACAAGACAGATCTTCTGTATTGGCTCGGTAGCATAGCACATTTGCATGCTTGGACCACACCCACTTTAGCACAAGCCAATCCTGAGCTAGAGCTCGGCATTCGAAGCTGGGAGACTACCCCTCCTGCTCTGCTTACACAGATTTGACCAACCAGCAACTTTAAAAATTAATTGGGGAAAAAAGGAAAAAAGACTCAGCTTTGTGCCCTCTTTCTCACGCCTTTATGCCAGCCTCTGCTAAAAGCATCCCTTGCGTGGAACCACAGCCCACCATAAAAAGATCGCTATCTCCCCTGTTGCATCCATTTCGAACTTTCTAAAGAACGACCATAAACCCACTAAAAGCCTCGTGCCTTCACAATTATATTTTGAAGCAGAGTCTGGATGCATGGACGGCACTGCCCTGTCCCAAGGAATTCGCGAAACTCTCAGCCGTCTCATCCGCTTTCTACCTAACAAGGGTCCATACTCTGCTTTATTGCCTGCCGTTGGATCATACAATGTGCAGGTCAAAACTGCAGCGACTCCTCGGCCTTAGTCAGCCTACCTAGATGCGGCCGCCGACTGACCAGCGTCACCCCCTGTGTCTGCGCAATGAGACCGAGGGACTTGGCTGTTGGCAAACGTTTTCACCCAGGTATGCCCATCCATTCCACAGAAAAAAAGCTCTCCTCAGCTCTCAGCCACCGTATGCATTTACTGCTGTCAATTAACTTGGCACCCTCTTCCTTCAAAAACAGGTAGAGCTTACCACTATGTCTTCTCTAGAGCACACAAGCAAGAGTGTCAACTACTGCCAGCCATTTAATCATATGAATGAAATCAGATCATATCAAATGTAGAAACCGAGTAATAAAGATCACCTTCCCTATGAACATAAAGCAGCATGACACAGTATCAAAAGTGAGAGTGACCTGCAATCTCTCAAGTTTTCCAGCTGTGGCCAATATGTCACAACAACATACTGTTAAAAATAGCTTGTCTGTGATGTCATAGAGCTGTACCGGTATGCCCCAGTCGCTATCCTGTATTCGAGGTCAGCCATATTAGATTCTAACATCAGTTAGGTCAGTGCATGTATTCCATGTATTGGATTCTTATGTCATAGAGCCTATTCTAGTGTTCCAAGTCAGCCAACAAGGCAATGCATCATCTTGGACTTCCCATCAATTTAAACTTAGGAGAACACCTCTCGTATCATAGGGAAAACATTAGCACAATTGTGCTGTTTTTAAATTTCACACTAAAATTTAAAAAAAAAAATTGTTCAAATGGCTCTGAGCACTATGCGACTTAACTTCTGAGGTCATCAGTCGCTTAGAACTAAGAACTAATTAAACTTAACTAACCTAAGGACATGACACACATCCATGCCCGAGGCATGATTCGAACCTGCGAGCGTAGCTGTCGCTCAGTTCCAGACTGTAGCGCCTAGAACCGCTCGGCCACTCCGAAAATTTTTTATTTCTCGATATTTTATACATATGGCAATTGAGCTCACCATCTGCAGCATCGTCGACAGGACTGACTGCGGACCTTTGGTATAGAGCCGAGTGGAGGGTCTGAATCAGAGACTGAGATGGTTCTGGGACCGTGTGGGCTGCAGATTCCTCGACTTGCGCCATAGGGTGGTGGGTTTTCGGGTTCCGTTGGATAGGTCGGAGTCCACTACACGCAACAAGCGGCTACACGGGTAGCAGGGGTTGTGTGGCGTGGGCTGGGCGGTTTTTTAGGTTAGATGGCCTTGGGCAAGTACAGAAAGGGCAACAGCCTCAACAGGTGCGGGGCAAAGTCAGGACATGCAGGGACCAAGCAGCAATCGGTATTGTAATTGTAAACTGTCGAAGCTTCGTTGGTAAAGTACCGGAACTTCAAGCGCTGATAGAAAGCACCGAAGCTGAAATCGTTATAGGTACAGAAAGCTGGCTGAAGCCAGAGATAAATTCTGCCGAAATTTTTACAAAGGTACAGACCGTGTTTAGAAAGGATAGATTGCATGCAACCGGTGATGGAGTGTTCGTCGCTGTTAGTAGTAGTTTATCCTGTAGTGAAGTAGAAGTGGATAGTTCCTGTGAATTATTATGGGTGGATGTTACACTCAACAACCGAGCTAGGTTAATAATTGGCTCCTTTTACCGACCTCCCGACTCAGCAGCATTAGTGGCAGAACAACTGAGAGAGAATTTGGAATACATTTCACATAAATTTTCTCAGCATGTTATAGTCTTAGGTGGAGATTTCAATTTACCAGATATAGACTGGGACACTCAGATGTTTAGGACGGGTGGTAGGGACAGAGCATCGAGTGACATTATACTGAGTGCACTATCCGAAAATTACCTCGAGCAATTAAACAGAGAACCGACTCGTGGTGATAACATCTTGGACCTACTGATAACAAACAGACCCGAACTTTTCGACTCTGTATATGCAGAACAGGGAATCAGTGATCATAAGGCCGTTGCAGCATCCCTGAATATGGAAGTTAATAGGAATATAAAAAAAGGGAGGAAGGTTTATCTGTTTAGCAAGAGTAATGGAAGGCAGATTTCAGACTACCTAACAGATCAAAATGAAAATTTCTGTTCCGACACTAACAATGATGAGTGTTTATGGAAAAAGTTCAAGGCAATCGTAAAATGCGTTTTAGACAGGTACGTGCCGAGTAAAACTGTGAGGGACGGGAAAAACCCACCGTGGTACAACAACAAAGTTAGGAAACTACTGCAAAAGCAAAGAGAGCTTCACTCCAAGTTTAAACGCAGCCATAACCTCTCAGACAAACAGAAGCTAAACGATGTCAGAGTTAGCGTAAGGAGGGCTATGCGTGAAGCGTTCAGTGAATTCGAAAGTAAAATTCTATGTACCGACTTGACAGAAAATCCTTGGAAGTTCTGGTCTTACGTTAAATCAGTAAGTGGCTCGAAACAGCATATCCAGACACTCCAGGATGATGATGGCATTGAAACAGAGGATGACATGCGTAAAGCTGAAATACTAAACACCTTTTTCCAAAGCTGTTTCACAGAGGAAGACCGCACTGCAGTTCCTTCTCTAAATCCTCGCACAAACGAAAAAATGGCTGACATCGAAATAAGTGTCCAAGGAATAGAAAAGCAACTGGAATCACTCAACAGAGGAAAGTCCACTGGACCTGACGGGATACCAATTCGATTCTACACAGAGTACGCGAAAGAACTTGCCCCCCTTCTAACAGCCGTGTACCGCAAGTCTCTAGTGGAACGGAAGGTTCCATATAATTGGAAAAGAGCACAGGTAGTCCCAGTCTTCAAGAAGGGTCGTCGAGCAGATGCGCAAAACTACAGACCTATATCTCTGACGTCGATCTGTTGTAGAATTTTAGAACATGTTTTTTGCTCGAGTATCATGTCGTTTTTGGAAACCCAGAATCTACTATGTAGGAATCAACATGGATTCCGGAAACAGCGATCGTGTGAGACCCAACTCACTTTATTTGTTCATGAGACCCAGAAAATATTAGATACAGGCTCCCAGGTAGATGCTATTTTTCTTTACTTCCGGATGGCGTTCGATACAGTTCCGCACTGTCGCCTGATAAACAAAGTAAGAGCCTACGGAATATCAGACCAGCTGTGTGGCTGGATTGAAGAGTTTTTAGCAAACAGAACACAGCATGTTGTTATCAATGGAGAGACGTCTACAGACGTTAAAGTAACCTCTGGCGTGCCACAGGGGAGTGTTATGGGACCATTGCTTTTCACAATATATATAAATGATCTAGTAGATAGTGTCGGAAGTTCCATGCGGCTTTTCGCGGATGATGCTGTAGTATACAGAGAAGTTGCAGCATTAGAAAATTGTAGCGAAATGCAGGAAGATCTGCAGCGGATAGGCACTTGGTGCAGGGAGTGGCAACTGACCCTTAACATAGACAAATGTAATGCATTGCGAATACATAGAAAGAAGGATCTTTTATTGTATGACAGCGGAACAAACACCGGTAGCAGTTACTTCTGTAAAATATCTGGGAGTATGCGTGCGGAATGATTTGAAGTGGAATGATCATAAAAAATTAATTGTTGGTAAGGCGGGTGCCAGGTTGAGATTCATTGGGAGAGTCTTTAAAAAATGTAGTCCATCAACAAAGGAGGTGGCTTACGAAACACTCGTTCGACCTATACTTCAGTATTGCTCATCAGTGTGCGATCCATATCAGGTCGGGTTGACAGAGGAGATAGAGAAGATCCAAAGAAGAGCGGCGCGTTTCATCACAGTGTTATTTGGTAAGCATGATAGCGTTACGGAGATGTTTAGCAAACTCAAGTGGCAGACTCTGCAAGAGAGGCGCTCTGCATCGCGGTGTAGCTTGCTCGCCAGGTTTCGAGAGAGTGCGTTTCTGGATGAGGTATCGAATATATTGCTTCCGCCTACTTACACTTCCCGAGGAGATCACGAATGTAAAATTAGAGAGATTCGAGCGCGCACAGAGGCTTTCCGGCAGTCGTTCATCTCGCGAACCATACGCGACTCAAGCAGGAAAGGGAGGTAATGACTGGCACATAAAGTGCCCTACGGCACACACCGTTGGGTGGCTTGCGGAAAATAAGTGTAGATGCAGATGTAGATTCCGCTGCCTTGTGAAATACTGAAATATTGCTACCCTAAAATTCTACCAGTCATCAAATAACGACTCCAATACTAAAATTAAAATGCTTAGATAGGTAATTAGGTTGTTTAGTAGTGAATACAGATTTCTAACATGCCATAACGCTAGTAGACGAATCAAAATAGGTTTTCCTCTTATTTCTTGTTACAGATTTATCCATAATTAAAAACTGTCACAACAGTGCATGGTACCAAACAATAATCGACGGCACTTACACTAAATTCAACTGCAAGTAAAAACTGGCCTGCTTACCAAAACAACACCTGAGCACAAGTAAGGTCAACAACAATGCACAGCACTTGCTCTTGGCTTAAATATAGATGGGCGATAGCTGATAGTGTTATTGGTATATCGGTAGCTTAAATCTATCCATGGCATGGTTGACTTGATAGCACATATCCCTTTTTCGTCTTATGACTAAAAATCAAACTATATTTCAGTTTCACTTTATAGCAATTAGATAATGTGTAATTTCATTTAGATGATAGGAGAGTTCCAGACCCCCTTGACCCTTCCCCCCTTTGGCTAAGCCTTTGAAGGAGTGACAGGGTACTCAATTAACATTTTTGAGAACCATCTTATCGAAATATAGCGACGATGAGATTAAATGTACTATTCTTTCCACAGAACCAATAGTGAGGGAATAATCAAAGCTTTGGAGTGTCTCATGTCAGTAAAACAATTGGCTGCACTGACGTTTCAGATGCGGAATTCTGTGTTCAACTGGAATAAGATTTTTATTCTTAGCTATAAAATTCTTGTACTTATCCTCATTTTGATCGCTCATTTCTCCATAAACAAGTTAGAGAGTATACTCAAATGACTGACTGTTAATAATGGGAAAATATGGTGTTCTAATTACATTTCAGTTGTGGTTAAGAACTTTCATGTGACAGAAAGAGTGTGCTTGCTTTTTTCGTAACAAATTGTACTCCTTTGTAGACATAGACACAAACAGTAGTCAACATTTGTTGTAACATATGTGGTCAAATTAATCATGATTTTTCATTAAATACTGAGAAATGTATTACTGTATTGAAGCTTTCCTAGCAGGCTGGCCGGAGTGGCGGTGCGGTTCTAGGTGCACACTCTGGAGCCGAGCGACCGCTACGGTCGCAGGTTCGAATCCTGCCTCGGGCATGGATGTGTGTGATGTCCTTAGGTTAGTTAGGTTTAAGTAGTTCTACGTTCTACGGGACTGATGACCTCAGAAGTTACGTCCCATAGTGCTCAGAGCCATTTGAACCATTTTTTCCTAGCAGAATTAATACAAAAGGACCATACCATACACTAATGGCACTATGCAGATTACTTTAAATACTTTTACACAGGTGTTTTAAATATAACTACTATTCTATGCCCATACATTTCTTTAATGTTGTATAACATTTTCTAAACCAAATAAAAAATCTTCAACTTTCTTAATCACTTCTCTGTCTGTTTGGCGTGTGACACAAAACTCCCATATTTTTCTAGGTGTCTGTATCACTGGTAAGGGTAGTACACTGACATCTTCATGCTGACAAACTTAAAACTATAAAGATTCATTCTGTCTAAAAGCGAAATCTAAATTACTATCATATTTAGGGTAATGTGTGTGTATATCAAGTCTTTGTAATAATACTCACCCAACTTTTATTTGCGTTTAGAATAAGGCATTCTTTTAGTCAACAATTGTAATACAGCTAATATAAATCACTGAGAAGGGTGGCCTATATGAGTCAGTCACATATTCAGTATTCCTTCGATAGTCGTGATTGTTGTCTTTTGCCTCAGGAATACTATTAGTGTGTGGTATGGTTTACACAGAGACTACTACAAAAAAGAAAATTTTAACAGAAAAAAGTGTAGCATGTAAGCAACTGTTTTTCACTTACAGTGATTCTTATTTAGTGAAGGATGAAAGCACTTTTAAGAGCTTGCTGTATATCTGCTGTGTATGTGCGTACCCTGTCAATCTGAGATACAGTTGTATGACTAGTGGTCTGACTGAGCATACTTATTAACTCCATCCATTGTGATAAAAAATGTAAACAGCATCTGCTTCAGTGTTATTTAAAATATGGACGCCCTACGAAAAAACAATTAAGATTATTTACTTTTCCACCTCAAATATGGAGTCATGTTATGGTTTGAAATGAAATGAGGGTATGGCATCATTGGCCAGGAGGCCCCAGCTGGAGAGTTTCGGGCGCCAAGTGCAAATCTTATTTTAGTCGACGCCACATTGGGCGACTTGCGCGCTGGTGATGAGGATGAAATGATGATGACAACACAACGCCCAGCCCACGAGCGGAGAAAATCTTCAACCCAGCTGGGAATCGAACCTGGGCCCACTGCAAGCACGTTACCACCTAGCTAAACAGGCGGACATATTGTGGGATAATTTGGCAGCAACTAAGCAAGTTTTCAGAATACGGAAAGGACGATTAAAATCATAAGGGATGTAAACCTAGAAAGTCCTGCAAGCACCTGTTTAAGAGTTTAAGTAATCTACCTTTAACGTTTATTTACATTATGGAGGCTTTCATTTTTTAAAACTGACGTAATGGAATAGCAGACTACTTAAATAGTGACAATCATCACAACAACAATGTTGTGTCGTTACCTTCAGCTCATGACTGGTTTGATGCAGTTCCCCATACTACTCTATTCCATGCAAGCCTCTTCATCTCCAAACAAATACAGCGACCTACATAATCTTGAACGAGCTTGCTGTATTCATCTCTCTAGTAGCATGAAGTATATAAAATAAGTAAATTCCTGCAGCAAATACAAAACAACAAACAAAAAATAACAAAGAAAGCAAGTGAAATGAGAATAAACAAGCGATATGGGAGGAAGCAAGGTTAGTAAACGTCTTAGCAGCTACTTTCAAAATGGTAGATCACATGCAGCCACGTGTACTCTGAAGCTGGGTGGGTTTGGTCACATGACATTCGAAATGTCAGTGCAGCCACGGGGTTTAGAACACCATCAAAGATCTATTAGGCTACATGTCACATAACAAGAATATAACAACCAATTTATGAAGCAGTTGACAGATCCTCTCTTATGTTACTGGAATTATTTCACCTGCAATACTTTCCATTATGAACTATGCATTTAGCTTTTTATATTCTAGATTGATTAAGTAATCAAAATGTGTTGATTGACTTCTCTGTGGTATTGCACCAATAGCAACAACAGTATGTGGGACCATTGATTCTCATCGGTGATATACTGGCTGTTCTGTGAGTCGTTCGACTGCATGTTTCATTCAGAAGTATTCAGAATGTCAAAAGTTTGTGAATATCAGTAATTTATCACGATACTATACAGTAATGTTAACAATGATCCACTATTTTCCTCGATTACATCACTAACTTTTAAGGAACAACTGCAAATACAAATAAATTATTGAGCAGTGAGTAGCCTTCTTTGAAGGATGAAAAAAATTTGGCTTTAATTCAGAACAATCCCATATTGTGCCAACCATTTTGAAAAACAAATGCGCGTTATCGCTTTGAAATTATTCATTAAGGCCCATCCATACATAACGATCTGTCTAAGCAAATGTCTGTACATGCAAAAAGTCACTGCAAATGTACCATGTTCAAAGGCACAAGCTCCAGTCTTTGTTCTCACATCATCTGTCGGTATAGAAAATAAATTCCAGTGGCATGCGACTAGCCTCTCGTAACATCTTAGTTTATTTCATTTATTTAGGGATTTCTATCATGGTCTGTGTTCACAAATTATGTAGGAAGAAAAATGAGAATAACTGCAAGAAACAGAAAGAGCGATCAAAATGGACTAGGCATTGGCAGTTTAAGCAAAGGCAGTTTTCGCACATAAATTTACTTCTCGAGTTGTATGGTGAGCCTGTCAAGTGGTGTAATTATTTGCAGAAGGATTTGGAAACATATAGTTATATTTTGACGCCTAAAACCTCTTGTATAATACGCAAGAGGAGATCAGTTTCTCTGCATGAGCCGGTGATGCTGACGTTAAAATTCATGATGAAGCTAGAAGAAGTAGAATTCTCTGCCGCAATTTCGAAATAAGCGTAAGTGAAATCATATATGATACAAGTGATGCTAATTATGCTGTCCTGAAGAAGGATTCCATGAAGGCAAATAAAATACCTCTATTCTGTATTACATCAATTCTGGGAAGTTACAGGTAATATTTTAGTAGTCAGACGTGTTCGAATCTTATAGTATATTCTTAGAAATTACAGATGTGGCTACTGAGCTATAATTTAGTTTGTTTCTGGGTCACGATTTTCAATTCAATTTTTTGAACTCTAGCAACAAACCGGTATAGACTTTTGTGCCAGCGTATAAAACTCTATTCTGAACTCCAGACAGTGATTCATAATTTATCTGGAAAGTTTTACTTCTAATATTGTGATAGCAGATTCTACACTTCACCTCCCATTCACTCTTGTTATGAAAAACGTATTATGTTAGAAAGAAAAACAAGTGTATGAATCCCTTTGACCCTGAGGGCACTGCTGCAGGATCTATCATTATCAGCTGAACATAATATCCCGCCTATACCTCATTTGGAATAAATAGGGCCTAACACTAAAAGCTTCACTGTCATTAAGATTATGTCATAAGGCAGTACTGATTAAACGTATGCTAACAATCCCTTTGTCGGCAACATAATGTGAGAGATTTCTAAGTTCAAAGCAAGCAGAACCGAAAATTTTGGTTAAGTTATCCACTTGCTACTGTCACCTCAGTTTTACGAAATGGTTTCCACCTGCAGCGTCTTGGAACTGGGTACAGCTTTTTGTTAGTATCTGCGGTCATGACCGTCAGTTGTAACTTCTCTGTTTTTTATCGCGTAGATAATTAAATGACATTGCGGAAGACGTGTAATATTTATTGTTATCCACAACATAAACCTTAAACTGTATTTCATGCGATTCAGCTTCATTGGAATTACTTAGAAAGCAGAGTGGCTTAAAATACCACAAACTTGGCTTACATATTCATTCATTCCCAGCGTCTGATAGAATAGATTTCGTTACTTTGCTTAGCTATTTGCGGTAAACAATTCGTAACTTTTTTGCCATTTCTCTGTTTGCAGAATGGTCAACTGCTCGTAATTTCTCTATTAAAGAGTTATAAGCAGTTGACTTCATATCTTCATTGCTCTTAATTGTCCACAAACATGTGTGCCTCCTATACCTTTCAATAAATTCAGCAATGAACTCTCTAGTCTACTGGCGTGTTTCTGCCATTTTAAAATTCACTGTGCACATACAGTAGAGACACACTCGACTGAACCAACAAGATGACTCAAACACGTTTCGCGCCCCGGTATCGAGGCTATCGTCTGTTTATAATCTACGATTTGTGTGTACAGATGTGGTTGGTGGCCACAGAGTTGAGCAGTTTTATTCAAACCTCCATTTCCAGGTTCTGCGCACGTCTGGTATCTGTGCGAATCTCCAGTCCACTTGCGACGATCTGTCGTCCAGATGTTTCGTGCAGAGACATTTGCATACATAGATCGTTGCATTTGGACAGGCCTTTACTTAAACTACGTTTATTTTCACTACGCACTCTTTAATCTCTATGGGACTATTACATCAATACCGTTAGAGTACAGTGTACAGATTCTCAAGTAAAGTGAATACTCAAAGGGACGTTCGTTTTCATGCGCTAGCCAAGCGGTCTGTGCGCAGTCTGAGAAGGGATTTTGTTTTCATTTTGTTAAAGGCTGAAACGGAAATTCGTTCTCAAACTCATAATAATGTCAAATAAAAACTAAGTTTAGAAACGACAGTAGTTTTGTTTTTACTAATCGCATGTACGAAAGTATCTCTGAGTGTTTTATTTACAATAATGTCTTTGAAAGAACTGGCAGTGGGGAAATTGGCAGAGTTTTGAATCTGTTGTTTGTGGTCTCTAACTTCCTGGTAATTTGAAGAATATCGTAATATTGAATAATCTGCAGTAAGTGAAATTTGTACGCGTTTTTGTGTCGTATAACACCTGGTATCAATGGATGGTGAGTGGAAACCAAATGAAGAGAGCTTGCAACAACTGTTGGAAATGGGAATATCGAAGGAAGATGCGGAAGAAGTATGTGCAGCAGTATTTTTTTGTTGAATGTTTTCTATAAACTTTCGCTTCTCTTAGTAACACTTTCAGTTAGCATTATTCTCGATTTTTTTAATGCTGTGCTGATAAAAAAAAGAACCATTGTTGGCATTCCCAGGCCGCGCATTTAGCTACGCCTCCTTTTATGACAATTTGTTCCTGTCGAATTTAATAAACGACGAATTGATATCTAGCTCTGCATATTTATCATCAGTAAAAGTATTCAGAATTATTTAATTATATTTATATGCCGTACTATGCACCGTTCAGTATTTTCAGTAATATTTTCATTGCAGTTGTCAAATTTGTATCTACTATTCGTAGAATTCATGTGCGTAGTGTTAGAAAAACGGCATTGTTCGCCATAACATGGACGTGACCTGAGTTCTAAAGTATCGAAACTAAAGATTATGTGGAGCCAGTTTCGTGACTTAAGATATTGTTCCATTGTGTACTGTTCTCCCACATTTTGCGTTTTAATCATTTTCATGTACTCAAAACTGAGTCTTGTTTTCTGTCAGTATGGTGCTAGCTTACATTTTGTACTTTTGTTTACATGTCGTAAGAATAAGAGTAAAATATTTTTTGTGCTTGGGTTACGTTAAACCTCAACCCTTTGCTAATACCAGGTTTAAAGTAATAGAAACTATTAGTGGTTGTAGGAGCAGAAGTTGTTGTGGTGGTTGTGGTCTTATTGATTACAGATTCACTTTTACCAGGGTATGCTAACAACATATTTCATTTTATACAGACATTTACATACAGTTCTACTTTATCATGAAGGAGACTTGTTATCGACCATAAGCTTGTAGAAAAGCCATCCAGAATTTGATTGATTCCGTTTAGGGAAACTAAGTGAAACACCACTCAGGACGGCTGCATGAGGATTATAGCTTCAAACCTTTTTATTATAAGACCAGCATCTTAGGTGGCATGCAGACCATGCTGACTGTTGGCTTCAGTTTTGTTTACAGCAGATTGCCAGTAGTTTCCTGGAAACTTTTGATAACTTTGATGTAAAATTTTGCAACACAGGAAAAATTATAGGTAGGCTCCTACTGTGGTTGTTTTGTGAAATAATAGGTGTGTTTTATTGTTATTTACTTGTTACAATTTTTTCCACAGACCCATACTCACTGTTGTCTCAGTAATTCATCACTGCACAAAAAATGTTACTCATCAGATATTTTTAACTGCTTATAAATAAGTGTATTTAGAAATTTTTTATTGCCCTTTGGTAATTTATAGTACAGTTTTAATCCATGGTAGAGAATGGCACATTAGATTTTCTGCTTCTTCTTTCTTGGTACACACCATTCAATCCAGATTTAGGTGAGTGTTTATGGGCAGAGCTGTTGATGCAGTAGATTCCAAGGCTTTTTATATGTGTAATTAGTTGATTGATGTAGGTCTGCTGGTAGGTGTTTTTAGTTGAAATCACCTATAAAAAGGCATTGAACAGATCTTTAAACCGTGCTTGACTACAATTTTTGATTATTGTTCTTGTAGCCCTTTTCCAGGACTGAAATGTCTGTTCATATATTGTACTACTGCTCCTTTTACTGCCTTGTAGACAGCAGTGGGAACAGCCGAAGACATAATCTGTGAGTGATGTTTACGTTTTACCAGAAATAATTCCACAGATAATAATTGAGTATGCTTGCGAATAGAATGTAACTTACAGGTGCTGACCATTAGGCACTGAAGATACGGCTATGGAACGTAACATAGTGCTGACATTCTATCTGGAGAAAAGATAGAAGCTCCAGTCTTTTATAGTGCTCTATGCATTGACAATTACCTCACTTTTGTTAAATAATAAGAAAGCTCTTCTCTTTGCTGTGTATAAGGGAAATTTTATGTCTCACGGTATGGTAACATTGCAGGTTAAGCAATCCCAAACACCAAGTTGTTTTGGAGGGAAAATAAATCGTGAGGTGATTGATGATGATCTGACAGCTACTGGTTTTTACAAAGTCGACCTTATTCAATACATAATTTCTAACAGTTACAAGTTAAATTTACTGATAATAATATATCTGAGTAGCCCATGATACTGTAGTAAGTGAAGTGACTCATTGTAAATAAGATCAGTCCTAGCTGCTAATTGTAAGAAGGCCTGTAAAAGACTGGTACATCATTTTCTATGATGATCTGGGCTTTGACACCTCCTGTGCAATGGTTTTGTTATTACACTGAGTTTAAGACATAAATGACAAAGAAAAAAAAAATCTGCTGGACAGTGTATAACGAACAATAAATAAAATGAAAAGACAAAACCAGTTTTCTAATGGAAGACAAGGCATTCAGTTTTAAGTAAGAGAATGACACAGAACTTTACAATTTCCCATGAAAAGGCCATTTAACAACATCTTCATAACTAATTTGCAAAAATAGAATATGATTTGACAGAAGGGAAGAAAAACCATTTTGAAAATATCAAATGATCTGTGTTGAGCTTTAAATTCTGGTGCATGGGCATTCACCCACACACTCGTCTAAGAATATATTACAATTTTTTTCCTGTCTTGGGTAACTGAACAAGAAATCCATTGACCTATGATATTTTCCATTGAAAAGTAGTGAACTTTGAGTTAAATCTATCCTATACAAAAAGTCCTTAGAGTCGGTACCAAGTTCTCCTTATGGTACTGTTAGATTCATAGTTTAATTTCAAATGTCAATTATTTACAAATTAATTCTGAAAACCATATCGCAAAGCAATTATTATTAATGAGTGCAACACATAGTGAAAATGAAAGCATTTTTGTGCAACCCATATTGTAGTGATGCCATAAATAAGTAACAGTGAAACTGATATTTTGTGCAATGATTGTGGCAAAATGTATATCTTAAGAGGGAGGCAATATTAATTGCTCTAATTCTTCACTACCCAGCTGTAATTTAATAAAGTGTGCACTGGTGGTGTGTCCTGTCAGCACCAGTTCCTGTGTTTCTGTTCTAACAATCCCTAGAACTGATTAATATATACTTATATGTGCCCGTGTGTTATCTGCTTGGATGTGATGTTTTCTCCTTACTGTATACCTGGAAATACGGAAGCGTCCGATCCCGCCCGTCTGCTTTGACCCATGCCGTCACAAATATGGCGGAAACAACCATAAACCACGATTCCAATATGGCACAGATAAAGTCGGTACATACATGCTATGAGGACGAAAATACATCGAAAAACAAACACATACACTTTCCACAGAAAGTCTAATGACACTAACGGGACAAGCATGAGTAATGGGGTGTTTTTGGGTGGAGGCAAACTAAATATAAACAAATTTAGACACCCACCGCACACAAAACCACACTAAATGATGAAAAAAAAACATCACAGAACTCCCCAAATACCACTAAATACAATATCATCTGGAATCGGACACTTCCCTTGGCCTATATAGCTCAAAAACATCTCCCGATACCAATATCAACATACACAGCCACATATTGGGATGGAACACTTCCCTTGACCTGTGCAACGTTAATTTTATCCGTCATATCCATTCCTGAACAAATACAACAACCGATTAATTTTACTAAAATTACCACACGATGTACAGCGAACAACACTAAATTAACCTTAACACAAAATCGTTAATTCACTTAAACGAATTCCACTACAAACACAGCCGAAACTCGAACAATTCTGGATAATGAGCAAAAGCAAACTGAGCCCATTACACCACACAAACAAAAACCCTGAACATACCACCAGAGAGCACAACAAACCACAACACGACGACATCTACAAACACGCCACACTCACAAACCAAACTCCGCGCCGTCATGACTTCACACACGACAACACCGTTACGTCACGGGTCAAACCCGACGCATGGGATCGGACGCTTCTGTCGATCCGTGTACCTTGGTTGTTTGATTAACTCAGTAAGGAGTGCACTTATGTAACACCTCCAAAAAAAAAAAAAAATTGAATGGTCTTTTATGTAAGTGTGAAGTGTCACTGATGAAAGAAAACTGGAGAGAAAGATTGTCCATATTCAACTACGGGTCGACAGAAGCGTCCGATCCCACGCGTCGGCTTTGACCCGTGACGTAAGGGTGTTGTCGTGTGTGACGTCATGACGGCGCGGAGTTTGGTTTGAGTGTGGCTGTCTCCAGTTCTGTTTTATTTTATTTACTTTTCTGATCTGTTCGTTCTATCTCGTGAGGATTTTTTTTTTTAATTTAAAAACACTTATTACTTATTTTAATTATCTGTTTCCTCCAATTTCTGTTTTAGTTTATTATATTTATCTTTCTGATCTGCTCGTTCTAGCCCGTGAGTTTTTTTTTTTTTTTTAAAAAAAAGACAAAAAACACTAATCAGCTACTGAAGCATCTTTATCTTCAATGGGTTGCAGGGGTTACGACCCCTGGGGAGGTGGGTGGGTATTCATGCATGGCTGTCTTCACTTACACGTTGTAGCTACGCAAGGCGTCTAAATTTGTTTATATTTTGTTTGCCCCCCCACCCAAAACACCCCATTTCCCGCGCTTGTCCTGTTAGTGTTATTAGGCTTCTTGTGGAAAGTGTGTGTGTTTTTGTTTCCGCCATATTTGTGACGTCATGGGTCAAAGCAGACGGGCGGGATCGGACGCTTCCGTATTTCCTTCAAATACCAATGGCTGGAAGACTTACTGTGTCTTACAAATTGATAAATGAGCCTTATAATGGGATACCTGTTTTGAAACAACATTTGAAAAAGAGCAAACCTAAGGGACTATCCAGTTACTGCACAACTCCAGTAATGGTCTTTTCCTAAGAGTGCATACACATTATGACAGTAGTTCTGCACACAGAATGTCAAAATAATGTGTGTGTATTGTGCAAAAACCAATAAAGCATTTATACTTCCATTCAGTTTTGTTGGCTATATGTACATGGTGTTAAAGAATTTTTCGTAAATATTTAAATGCATAAAAATTGGTTTGAGCACCATAGTGCTTTACTAGGTAAGGTCCTATTGGAGATGGTATCAGCATGCTGGGACCAACTCAGAACTGAAACCTAATCCTTGAGATTTTTAGTCGGACACTTAGCCATAGAGCCACACCTGTGCAGTTATGTTAATAAATTTGGCTTACAAATGTCATTAAAACATAGGAAAAATTTCTGATGATTGGGCATTAAAGCTACTTAAAATTTACAAATCAAGGTCTGATTCCTAAAGATTAATCTGAAACATCTGAATAGATATCATTGCTTTGTATCTGAATCAGACAAGGCTCCAGTTTCAAGCTGATAGATTGCATTAATGCAAACATTTAGAAACCTTTTGCCGAAGGATTATAGCATCCACAAAAGCAATTACCTTGGTGGAAGGAAAGCTAAAGGTGAATGGTCCCTGTTACTGAATTATACATACTACCCTCATACTTCTCCCTCCTCACTAACTGAAAAGCAGCATACTTTCAACGCCCAAAACCTGCTTCTAACAAAACTGGAGTGTCTCATACCGATCTTGTCAGACAGTTGACCAGTTGTATCCATTTCACCTTAGTGGATATGATGCATTAAGGAGCTCTGCCTCCATATATCCCAGTGGTAAAGTGGTTCAGATCCTCATTTTACTGGAAATATGTCTTCAGTACTCAGGGAAAGGCAGTCACTTTGGCAGTGCTAACAAGACTTTTACCAGTACTTTTAATTGTACTATTCTATGCTTAAAGTAACTGCTTAATTGACGTGTGCCCACAAGAAAAATCATTTGACCTTTTCTTAGTTTGGGGCACCATGTCACATTTAGCTGTGATCTTAAGTCTGCATGAATACTTAGCAAGTCAAAATTGATTCTAAATAGGTCATTTAACTATCACTGAGCCAAGCTTGTGAAATGCATTGATCATATTATGAATCCATTCCAAGCAGTATTAGTACAAGCACAGTTATTTTGTGGATTTAGTGCATATTTAATTTGACTAGTGTTCACTGTATATCTCCTCCTTCCCCTCCTTCCCCTCTGTCTCCCTCTGCCCGTCTGCCTCTGTGCCGCTTGGGGTGCCAGAGGTGATAAAACTCGACTATACTGGATGTATCATTACTAGTTGCAAAATTGACATTGGTGAAAGTATGCGGTAATAGAAGCCAAAACGTTCCACTAAACAAATAATTGTTTATGTATGTTGGGAGACACCACTGCCTCGGATATCAATATTGCCCTTGTTAGTATAAAAGCACTTGAAATGTAAACTTTTCAATTAAGGCCTTATCCAGTTGCATTCAAGTGTCTCCTAAAGCCTACCTTAACAATAAATAAAATGCTATTTCAGCACATATATTTTACTATTTAGGTTTGATGTGTTGTCCTCACATAAATATGTTAATAGCATATTTCTCTTTTGTGTTGCGTACCAAAAAAATTGACTATCTTTACCCATTTTCAACTACTCCCAGGGAAGTTTTTTTTTTTTTTTTTAATTTGATTACATGCTGGTAAGGTTTCATCATGTGAAACAACTTACACATTAAACTGTGTCTTATGTTTAATACATAAGTAGAAGATAAGATTATCTATTTTGTATTTCTGTCCCTATTTTTTTAACTAAATTGGAATAATTTGCTAATTATGTAATTCTATTATCAGACTAATAGAATAAGAGAAATTTTATATTATCATTTTTATTGAAGCTAGGGCAATGCAGTAGGTCTAGTTCTTTCTGCTTACAGTCAAAGCTTTATAAAGATTACGGGAATGAAAAGGAGATGAACTGTTTCTTCTTGTAATATTTAACACTGAAATAATAATTAGAAGTTTATATCTGTTACAGAGGAATTACTTTGCAGCACTTAATTTAAAAGAACAGGCAATCTGTTTTCATGGTCACTAGATTTATATTTCTTTTTAAGGTCTTATCAAGAGCTCAGAGATAAGCAACTCTTGTCTGGGGAAGGTGGGGGGATGCCAAATGATACATCATTTGTGTGGAAATGTTAGACTTACAGGAAGCTATTGACAATGTTGACTGGAGTACACTCCTTGAAATCCTGAAGGTAGCAGGGATAAAACACAGGCACCAAAAGGTTATTTACAACTTGCACAGAAACCAAATGGCAGTTATAAGAGTCAGTGGGCATGAAAGGAAAGCAGTGGTTGAGAAGGGAGTGAGACAGGGTTGAAGCATTTCCCTGATATCATTCAATCCGTACATTGAGCAAGCAGTAAAGGAACCAAAGAAAAATAATCTGGGGAAGGCATTAAAGTTCAGGTAGAAGAAATAAAGCTCTTCAGATTTCCTGATGACATAGTAATCCTGACAAAGACAGCAAAGGGCTTGGAAGATCAGTTAAAAGTAATTGATAGTGTCTTGAAAGGAGGACATTAACAAAAGCAAAACAAGGGTAAAAGAACATAGTCAAAATGAATCAGGTGATGCTGAGGAATTTTTATTAACAAAAGAGACACTACCAAATTGAATCAGGTGATGCTGATAATATTTTATTAAGTAAAGAGACACTACAAGTTGTAGATGAGTTTGCTATTTGGGCAGCAAAGTAACTGATTGTGGTTGAAGTACAGAGGATGTGAAAAGTGAACTGGCAATGAAAGAAAGTTTTCAGAAGAAGAGAAATTTATTAATGGGGAATTTACACTGAAGTAACAAGTCATGGGATAGCAATATGCACAAATGCAGATGGCAGTAGTATCAAATACACAAGGTATAAAAGGATAGTGCATTGGTGGAGCTGTCATTTGTACTTCAATGGTTCATGTGAAAAGGCTTCCGAAGTGATTATGGTCGCACAACGGGAATTACCAGACTTCGAATGCCGAACGGTAGTTGAAGATAAATGCATGGGACATTCCATTTTGGAAATCCTTGGGGAATTCAGGAATCCAAGAGCCGCAGCATCAAGAGTGTGCCGAGAATACAATTTCAAGCATTACCTCTCACCATGGACAGTGCAGGGTGGCGACGTATGTTTAGCGACCAAGAGCAGCGGCCTGTGGGTAGTTGTCAGTGCTAACAAACAAGCCTGAAATAACCACAGAAATCAATGTTGAACATACAACAAATGTATCTGTTGGGACATTGCGGCAAAATTTGGCGTTAATGGGCTACGGCAGGAAACGACCAACGAGAGTGTGCAGTGCTTCTCCTGGGCTTGTGACCATATCGGTTGGACCCTAGACGACTGGAAAACTTTGGCCTGGTTAGATGAATTGTGATTTTAGTTGGTAAGAACTGATTGCAGGGTTTGAGTATGATGCAGACCCCATGAAGCAGTGTACCCATACTGTCAACCAGATACTGTGCAAGCTGTTGGTTACTCCCTAATGATGTTGGCTTTGTTTACATGGTATTGGCTGGGTCTTCTTGTCCAACTGAACCGATCATTGACTGGAAATGGTTATTTTCGGCTTCTTGGAGACCATTTGGAGCCATTCATGGACTTCACATCCACAAACAATGATGATTGAATTTTTATGGACGGCAATGCACCATGTAACCGGGCCATAGTTGTTTGCAGTTGGTTAGAACAACTTTCTGGACAATTTGAATGAATGATTTGGCTATCCAGGTCACCTTACATGAATCCCATCAAACATTTATTGGACATAAATTAGAGATTAGTTTGTGCACAAAATCCTGCACCGACAACACTTACGCAGTTATGCACTACTGTAGAGGCAGTATGGTTCAATATTTCTGTAAGGGCTTCCAGTGATGTGTTAAACCCATTCCATGTCGAGTTGCTGCACTACACTGGCCAAAAGGTGGTCTGACACAATATTAGGATGTATCCCATGACTTTTGTCACCTCATCGTATATTTAAGTGTTGGGAAGACTTTTCTGAAGGTATTTGTGTGAAGTGTAGCCTTATATGGAATGCAACACGGATGGTAAACAGTTGAGACAAGAAGAGAATAGAAGCTTTTGAAGTGTGGTGCTACAGAAGAAAGCTGAAGATTAGATTGGTAGATCACATAACTAATGGGTAGGTATTGAGTAGAATTTGGGAGAAAAAAGAAAAAAATTCTGGCATAACTTGATTAACGGAAAGGTTCAGTTGATAAGGCTTGCACAGGATAGAGTAGTGTGAAGAGCTGCTTCAAACCAGTTGTCGGACTGAAGACAACAACATCAGCATTAACAACAACAGGCCCTAATGATGCCTGCTTATGTTTGAGTGTAGTTTAATTGATAGCTCTTTCTTATTTTCCTGGGTGAAAATCTAGTGTTGATTTAATGGCTGAATAACTCGTTTTAATGTTCTTCATTTCTCTTTCGAAAATGCGCATTTTGAATCGTTTCAGAAACTGATATTCAATGAGATGGGTCTGTAACCCATTTTAAGAAAATTTGAAAAGGGTTGTCTGTTACCATAGAAAATAAATAAGTATGTGAGGATAATCTTAGGTCTTACTAAAATATAAAGTGATTGTCATTGTTTAATATTAGCATTTTTTCTAAAATAATGTGTTAACTATGTTAATGCAGGCACTGAGGAACACTGGAAACTCATCAGTCGTTTTTGCTGCTGATTATGCATTTGCAAAGCAAGATAAGATTGACCCATTTCTGTCTAGAGTATACCATATATCAGAAGGCTGTAAAATGGTATTTGTTGTAAACACTGATCTTGGCATGAGCATAGGGAAAACTGCGGCACAGGTATGTGGCTCACATTACGTGTTTCATTTGTGTGTGTGTGTGTGTGTGTGTGTGTGTGTTTATCCCAACTTTTGCTGAGAATACAATCATTTTAAAACTTATTTATGTAAAATTGAAGCACTTGCCAAATGAGTGTGTTGTTTGGGATTGGGCAACAGATTTCGGGGAGAAAGGGAAATAGTCAGTTGGTGTTAAGTGAGAGGGAGTCTTGAACTGACTGTGTTGATAAAATTCCATTATTACAAAAGCTAAGGATTGGAATTTGCACTGAATGATGAACACAGTGAGTGTTTTAAAACTTGTGACTTCGACCTAGTATACATTTGCACTAAATGAGTTGTATCCACTAAAGACCAAGACATTACATAGAGACACTGACTAACTAGCACTGTTCCTTCAATTAAAAGAACCTGTCTGTACTAACAGAATCTGCACCCACAACACAGCACACAGATGTCCTCAGCTACCCAGCTAGAACTCCATCTACTGTTCTGTGCTACTGCAGATAACTGTGCTCAGTCCTGCTCACCAAAAACTTCATCTGTTTCTGCCAGTACTGCTATCTCTTCACTTCCACTAGGACCTGCCTGTCTTATCTATCCTCTACTCCATTCTGCTGTAACTGCTGTGACTCTTCCTTTGGAGCATCCAAGTTTTAATCAACTTCCCCATTGCTACCACCAGTCCCTGACTTGGCATAATGTTGAAGGTTCTTAGCCATCTCATTGGCTCTGATTATGCATTCTTTTTTAGAAGCTGCTTGGAGGGAGGGAGGGGTCTGATGTAAATTTGTCATGCTGTAGGCTCTTAATGATGTATGTGTGTCCCTTCCAGAGACTCTCCTCTTTATCCCTCTCTTACTCCCACTCTGAAATGATATTCATGGCTTACAGCATTATTTCATAAGTGCAGCTGGCATTCTCTATGCCACCACTGACAGAAAAAGATTTTCTTCTACATGACTTGAAGCATCTGACATTCCACGTAAGCCTGTTGTGATCTGGTGCTCAATATGGCCTGCATGCTTTGCCTGCCTTGTAACTTTTCCCTTGATGTGCTGTTGAAGTTTCCCTGTTATTAACTGTTAAGACTTGGGTGTCATTTCTGTGGATACAAGACATATCCCCTGCCAATGTAATTGACATTACTCCTCAGAGTAGCATCAATTAAAACCTTTATTCATCCTTACAATGTTTCTTTTACAGTAAGATCTTGCATACATAGTCAGTTATATTCTAATTCCTCGTGTATTCTTTTAGAATAAGCAATTTTCATTTTATTTTCATTTACAATAACAGAATATAAGTTCTCCTTTCCTATGTTTGTCATATGTTTCTGACATGTACCTTGTCTTCTTGCTCATTTGGAATTCTTTTCTTATATTACTATTTCCGAGGAGTACTAGTAAGAGGTCTTCATATCATTGGATTTTCCGCACATTGATTTACAAGATCTGTTCAAAAAATTCTGGAACATTCATAATTTCGCACCAGTGGTGTGTTGGAGTGAAATGTGGTTGGCATCCTTGTGCATGCCTGTGTTTAATGTGTAACTGCCGGAAGTTTCATTGTTGTATGTTGGTTATTGTTCAATGCTGTATTCAGTAGAACATCATATTGCACAGTTTGCGAGTTTTGAGATAGCAGAGTTAGAGAGGCAACGTATCTGCATTAAATTTTGTGTGAAACTCGAAAAACCTTTACGGAGACATACCAAATGGTGCGGAAGCCTTTGGTGATGAGAGTTTAAGCCATACTCAGTGTTATGAATGTTTCACACAATTTAAAAATGGCCAGACAGAAGTTAGATGCCCCTCGTTCAGGATGCCCTTTGACATCTACCGATAACGCTAATGTCAGGAGCATCAACAAATTGTGCATGCCAATTGAAGACTGACTGTCCAAGAGATTGCAGAAGACTGTAACATTTCAGTTGGATCATGTAATAAAATCTTGACACAGCATCTTGGAATGCATCATGTTGCCGCCGGCTTCATCCAACAGCTCGAGTCAAGATCAGAAATACATCTGCCTCGCAATCTCTGAGGAGCTTTTGCATATCACAACTGAGAACGAAATGTTCCTTACGAGAATTGTAACTGGTGATGAGGTGTGGGTCTATCGTTATGGTGTTGAGACCAAAGTTCAGTCTTCACAGCGGGTCGGTAAAGGTTCTCGAAGACCAAAAAAAGCTTGTCAGGTCAGGTCAGGTCAAATATCAAAGCCATGCTGATAGTTTCCTTCGACTTGGAGTATTAGTTCATTAAGTATTCTTGCCACAGTGGCTAACTGTTAGTCAGTGGTACTATCGGAACATGTTCCGATGCGTGTGAGAAGAAACGGCCTGAAATGTGGCGAGACAATTCGTGGGTCTTGCATCACGATAACATACCTGCACATTAGTGACTATTGCACAAAAAGAGAAATCACCATGCTGCCTCATCCTCCCTACTCTCCAGATCTGATCCCTTTGGACTTATCTTTATTTTTAAAGTTGAAAACTCCGTTGAAGAATGAAGATTTGCAACGATAGACAAAATAAAAGGAAATTCACAGATGGCGCTTCATGCGATCCAGATCCAGCAAGAGGCATCCAAAGACTGCTTCCAGAAGTGGAAACGGCTTTGGGAGCCATATATCAATTGTGGAGGAGAGTATTTCAGAAGAGACCACAATAAGTAAAATATAGTGTAAAAAATTTGTGGACGAAGTTCCAGAATTTTTTTAATAGACCTCATATGATAGCTGTTCTTAAAAATATTTTACCGCAACAATTGTCATCAAAGTGATTCCATGTAAGTCGAAAACATTCTATACAACATTTACAGTGTCTGCTGTGACAGGTTAATATAACGAGTATAATTAAGGTTACGATCACAACTGTAGTGACAGAATAGTATATCAGATACTTCGTGTGTCATTCTTTCGTGCTGTTCATTACTCATATGATGTAAATCATTTAGATGTTTTCCAGCAATTCGTAATTGATTTAGCTGTGTGACCACATGATCTGAAGGTAACTCTAATTTTAGCAAAGAAATGTTTGTTTTCCTTATTCAACAACCAAGCTCCAATTATATTTGTGGTGTTACATCGTTTTTAGTTGTGTTGATGCACATTGTTCGGTTTGTCTGTATGAAGGCTCTTGTACCATTTCCCCCCTGCGGGTTCGGGGGTTAGAATAGGCCCGCGGTATTCCTGCCTGTCGTAAGAGGCGACTAAAAGGAGTCTCAACTGTTTCGGCCTTATGTGCAGGTCCCCTCTCGGGTTTGACCTCCATCTTTCTAAATTATTCCGAAGAGCAAGCCAATTGGGGAAGGGCGCCTTACATGGTGCACTGTATCCGTCGTGCAATTAGACCTTTAGCCGGCTTTCTCGTCGTTGCAATTGTGTCCCGCTCGTTTTCGATCTCTTGGGCGCTTACCACGCTGCACTCTGCAGTGTTTCTTTTATCTGCGACGATGACCTTGACAGTTTTGCACCTAAGATCCAGCACGGTAGCCAGTCCGTTGTGGTGGGGTCGCCATGTACCCTCTTGGTTGTAGCCCCCTGACAACACAGGGATCGCTCTACTGATGCCTGCGCCGTAACATCCCCACGTATGCCAAGGAGTAGATGCCCATCTCCCTGGGGCATCGGGACTCCCGGCAATGGCCATCCTGCCAGGTGGCATTTGCTGTGGCTGGGTGGCGCCCGTGTGTAGGGCCCTTGGTCGGAGTAGGTGGCATCAGGGCGGATGACCCGCAATGAAGCGTGGTACATCATCTCTCGCTGGCGGCCAGCCGTCAGCAGTCTCTAAGCGTTCCAAAGCTCACTTTAAGGCTAATGTGTATGACCCCAAATCGTTCCCCTCCCTGGCCACACCATGGGAGGAACGAAAGGCTATGAATGAGAGCGACAGGTATTCGCCCCGGTATCTCGTCTGTACCAGAGCTGACGGGGAATCGTTTGTGTCTGTGAAGCCTCAGTTCTTTGTCGAACATTTAGAGAACAAGTTCGGGGAGGTGGAGGGCTTGTCCAAGATGCGGTCAGGATCAGTCTTAATAAAAACGGCATCCTCTGCCCAGTCACGAGCCTTGCTCGCTTGTACGAAGTTGGGGATGTTTCTGTCACTATCACCCCCCATAAAAGCTTAAATATGGTTCAGGGAATTATTTTTCACCGCAGTCTCCTTTTACAGTCCGATGACGAGCTGCGCGCCAACTTAGAGCGACGAGGTGTACATTTCGTCCGGCGTGTTCATCGGGGTCCGAGGGACAATCAGGTAGCTACCGGTGCCTTCATCTTGGCCTTCGAAGGTGATATCTTACCAGAGAAGGTCAAGGTGATGGTCTACCGGTGTGACGTCAAACCCTATATCCCTCCCCCGATGCGGTGCTTTAAGTGCTGGAAGTTCGGTCACATGTCCTCTCGCTGTACATCTAGCCTCACATGTCGAGATTGTGGACGCCCATCTCATCCCGATACTCCATGTGCTCCGCCTCCCGTCTGTGTCAACTGTGGAGAGCCTCATTCCCCTTGCTCGCCGGACTGTAGTGTCTTACAGAAAGAACGCAAAATCATGGAATATAAGACCCTGGACCGACTGACTTACACTGAGGCTAAGCGGAAATTTGAACGGCTACATCCCGTGCGCATGATGTCATCTTATGCCTCCACTGTCACTCCTGCTCCATCTCCTTCAGCTGCAAGATATACAGTCAGCTCTCAGAATCAGAGGACCTCACCTGCCCCCTTGACAATGGGGGCCCCTTCTCTTGCTGTTGCTCCCACACCATCTACCTCGGGAGCAGCACCCACTAAACCATCGGGGATACCAGTCCCCCCTTCTCAGCCGGAGAAGCGTAAGTCTTCTTCGGCTTCTCTCGCTCGGAAGGGATCCCTTGGGTCACTCCCTTCCCAGGTTCCTACCAGCGGCACAGCAGACACCAGCCAGTGGCTGAAGCAGCCACAGGTCGCTGGTTGACGGGCTTCGCGTTCCACTTCGGTCCCAGAGACTGACTCCAATAAGCCCTCTCACCAATGGCAACCAAAGGAACAGCGAGAGAAAACGACTCTGAAGACCCGTAAGTCCAAGACACCTGCGGTGGCACCTACTCCACCGCTACATAAAAGCTCTGCATCTGAGGATGAGGTGGAGATCCTTGCGTCCGCTGAGGACTTCGATCTCGCCGATCCCTCAGATGCAATGGATAGCACTTGCACGGGTGCTCCATCGGATGTGGCAGGTGACCCAGCGGCGTAATCTGCCTTCCCAGTCCCGTCACGCCTTTCTCCGCAATGGCCAATACCATCCTCCAGTGGAACTGCAGCGGTTTCTTCCACCATCTAGCTGAGCTCCGCCAACTTATCAGCCTTCACCCTTTCTTCTGCATTGCTCTCCAGGAAACTTGGTTTCCAGCAATGCGAACCCCCGCCCTCCGTGGCTATCGGGGTTATTATAAGAACCGAGCAGCTTATGAAAGCGTGTCTGTTGGCGTCTGCATATATGTCCTTCACACTCTGCACAGTGAGTCTGTCCCTCTCCAGACGCCTTTAGAGGCTGTCACTGTACGCGTGTGGACGCCACAGGCTGTTACCGTCTACAGTGTTTACATTCCACCGGATGGTGATGTCTCGCAGCATGTCCTGGCTGCACTGGTCGCCCAATTGCCGCCACCTTTCTTGCTATTGGGCGACTTCAACGCCCATAACCCTCTGTGGGGTGGGTCAGTGGCAACAGGTCGAGGCGCCATCGTTGAGCATTTCTTGTCGCAGCTCGATCTCTCGCTGTTAAATGATGGTGCCTTCACACACTTCAGTGTGGCGCATGGCACCTACTCCGCCATTGACCTTTCAATCTGTAGCCATAGCCTCTTACCGTCTGTCCAATGGAGTGTGCATGACGACCTGTGTGGTAGTGACCACTTTCCGATCTTTTTGTCACTACCACAGCGCCACTCTTCTGGGCGCCCTAGCAGATGGGCTATGAATAAGGCTGACTGGGACTTGTTCTCCTCCACTGCCGCTTTTGAGCCTCTCTCTACTGATGACATTGATGCGGTGGTTCAATCGGTCACCACCGGCATCGTTACTGCCGCCGAATCTGCCATTCCCCGTTCTTCTGGGTCCCCTCGGCGGAAGGCTGTGCCTTGGTGGTCGCCTGAGATCGCTGAAGCGATTAAAGATCGTCGGCGGGCGCTCCAGCGTCACAAGCGACATCCCTCCATAGACCACCTTATCGCCTTCAAACGGCTGCGTGCGCGGGCCCGCCTCCTTATCCGCCAAGGCAAGAAGGAGTGCTGGGAGCGGTATGTGTCCACCATTGGCCTCCATGTCACTCCATCGCAGGTCTGGGCCAAGATTCGACGCGTCTACGGCTGTCGGCCACCTGTCAGCGTCCCTGCGCTCTCACTGAATGGAGCAGTTTGTACTGACTCTGACGTCATTGCAAATCGCTTAGCAGAGCATTTTGCTATGAGTTCCGCTTCTGCGAATTACCCCCAGGCCTTCCGCTCCATTAAAGAGCGGATGGAACGTCGGAGCCTTTCGTTTCGCACCAACCACCTAGAATCTTACAATGCTCCATTTAGTGAGTGGGAATTTCGCAGTGCCCTAGCTGCTTGCCCTGATACCGCTCCTGGGCCAGATGGCATCCACTGTCAGATGCTGAAACTGTTGTGTCTAGTTCATACAGCATAGACACAATGAGGTAGCTAGGTGCACGCTAAACTAACGCAGACGGGCTTGAAGTACTGGAACAGGAGACTTATTAATGCACTAAAGAAAAGTACGTAGTTTTATAATACTTAACTTTATTCTCTTGCTGGAATACATCTCTCTTGAATATTAGTACGCTATAAGCACTGATACAAATGGCGCCTTGCTAGGTAGTAGCTATGGACTAAGCTGAAGGCTATTCTATCTGTCTCTCGGCAAATGAGAGGAAAGACTTGGTAGGTCTAGTCGCAAGCAATGTCGTCCGTACAACTGGGGCGAGGTCTCCTCAGTCTCTCGAGACCTGCCTTGTGGTGGCGCTAGGTTTGCGATCCCACAGTGGCGACACGCGGGTCCGACCTGTACTACAGGACCGCGGCCGATTTAAGTTACCACCTAGCAAGTGTGGTGTCTAGCGGTGACACCACAGAAACACCTTTCAGTGGACTGCCAGCGGCGCCTTCTCGATCTTTACAACCGTCTTTGGGTCGAGGGGGAGTTTCCGTCGCAATGGCGGGAAGGCATTGTCATCCCCGTTTTGAAACCTGGAAAGAACCCTCTGGAGGTGGACAGCTACCGTCCCATTAGCCTCACCAACGTTCTTTGCAAGTTGCTTGAACGGATGGTGAGCCGGCGCTTGAATTGGGTACTGGAGTCTCGGGGCCTTCTGGCTCCGTCTCAGGGTGGGTTCCGTAAAGGCCGCTCCGCCACCGACAATCTGGTGAGCCTGGAGTCGGCCATCCGTACTGCCTTTGCCCGCCGTCAGCACCTGGTCGCTGTCTTTTTCGACATGCGGAAGGCGTACGATACGACATGGCGTCATCACATCCTTTCTACGCTTCATGGATGGGGTCTTCGTGGTCCTCTGCCGATTTTTATCCGCAATTTTCTGTCGTGTCGTACCTTCCGCGTGCAAGTCGCGGCCTCGTATAGTTCCTCCCACGTCCAGGAGAACGGTGTGCCACAGGGTTCTGTTTTAAGTGTCTGTCTGTTTTTAATAGCCATTAACGGGCTTGCTGCGGCCATGGGAACTTCTGTCTCCGCTTCCCTGTATGCTGACGACTTTTGCCTTCACTACAGCTCTACTGGCATTGCAGCTGTTGAACGTCAGCTACAGGGCGCTATCCGTAAGGCGCAGTCTTGGGCTGTAGCGCATGGGTTTCAGTTTTCGGCAGCCAAGACCCGCGTTATGCATTTCTGCCGGCGCCGAACAGTCCATCCTGAGCCGCGGCTTTATCTTGCCGACGAACTGCTTGCTGTGGTGGAGACCCACAGGTTTTTGGGGGTGGTTTTCGATGCCCGGTTGACTTGGCTGCCTCATATCTGCCAGCTCAAACAGGCGTGTTGGCGGCATCTCAATGCTCTGCGATGTTTGAGCCACACCCGCTGGGGCGCCGACCGCTCTACCCTGTTACGGCTCTACCAGGCGTTAATCCAGTCCCGCCTGGATTATGGGAGCCTGGCTTATGGCTCAGCATCCCCATCTGCGTTACGGGTGCTGGACCCAATTCTCCACAGCGGGATACGCCTTGCCACTGGTGCTTTCCGCACCAGCCCTGTAGACAGCGTACTAGTGGAGGCAGGTGTACCTCCACTGCGGTTCCGACGCCAACGTTTGCTGGCCGCTTATGCTGCCCATGTTCTAAGCTCGCCCGGGCATCCTAACTATCGTCTCCTGTTCCCGCGATCGGTCGTCCGTCTGCCAGAACGTCGGCCCTGCTCTGGTTGTACAATAGCGGTCCGCGTCAAAGAGCTTCTCTCTGGGCTTCAGGTTTTCACTGTTCCACCTCCTTTCCGGGCTACTTTGCATACACCCCCATGGTGTGTTCGTCGCCCTTGCCTTCGGCTCGACTTGGCACAGTGCCCGAAGGACTCAGTCCTTCCAGAGGCCTTCCGCCACCGCTTTTATTCCATCCTGGCCACGTATCAGGGCTCTGGCATTGTTTACACCGACGGCTCAATGGTTGCTGGTCGAGTTTGTTATGCGCTCACTCTAGGGGACCATTCCGAACAACGTTCCTTGCCGGCTGGCTGCAGCGTTTACACTGCGGAGCTGGTCGCCATCTTTCGAGCCCTAGAGTATATCCGCTCCTGCTCAGGTGAGTCCTTCGTTATCTGTAGCGATTCCCTGAGCAGTTTACGAGCTCTCGACCAGTGTTTTCCTCGTTCCCGTCTGGTGATGGCTATCCATGAGTCCCTGCATACTCTTGCGCGTTGCGGCCGCTCTGCGGTCTTCGTGTGGACCCCAGGCCATGTTGGGATCCCCGGCAACGAGAATGTTGACCGGCTGGCGAAAGAAGCGACTAGTGCACCATTTCTGGACGTTGGCCTCCCAGAGACAGATTTGCGAGCATTCCTACGCCGCAAAATTCTGGACCTTTGGGACACTGATTGGCGCGCCCTGCCTTCACGCAACAAACTTTGGGCCATCAAGGGGGCTACCGGTGTGTGGCGCTCCTCCTTGCGGGTCTCTCGCAAGGAGTCTGTTGTTGTCTGCCGGCTGCGCATTGGGCACACTCGGCTGACACACGGCCACTTATTGCGCCGTGAGGACCCGCCTCTGTGTCGCTGCGGCTCCGTTTTATCTGTGGTGCACATTTTACTGGAGTGTCCGCTTTTAGCTGTGCTCAGGCAGACGTTCGCACTGCCTGACACGCTCCCTGCCCTTTTACTAGATGACTCTGCCATGGTGGGCTTAGTTTTGCATTTTATTCGGGCAGGGGGTTTTTATAGTTTAATCTGAGTGTGTTTTTTTAGCATTGATTCTGGCTTCTAGCCTCTGATTTTAAACTGAGTTTTTAATGTGTTCTTGGTGGTTGGCTTTTCCTCTTTTTTTCTCTATGGTGGGCCAACCACCGTCACACTCTGTGTGTTTTACTTTGTTTTGTCTGATCTCTGTCGGAGTCTTTCTCGTCCTGTGTCGTCTGACGTCTTTCCTGCTGTTCGTTTTTTATTCTCTTTGGGCGGTTTTAATTTTTTGGAAAAAGGGACCGATGACCATCGCAGTCTGGTCCCTTTAAATCCCACAAACCAACCAATCTTGTACCATTTACTGTAGAAACTTGTTTTTCCAACTCCTCTTAGTACTACATCTCATGGTGCTTGCTTCCCACACAAAACTATCAGACCTCCTTCCTTAGCAACTATGTATAACCACTAACTGTTATTTAAAGGTGTCCAGATACTTTGCTACAATACTATAATTCTGTTTTTCACAGTCCTCTGACATTATACTTGTTTGCTGAAGCAACTTTCCCCCACACATTCGTGATCAAAACTAGATAATAGAGCAAATGTTTGCCTACAAATTCACTGTTCTTATTTAGATTCTTACCATCTAATTGCTCTGTCATTAATTTGGTGCCTTTTAGGTTTGTCTGTGAGTAGGTACTCCTTTTCTGTCTGAAGGAAAATATACTTTCTTTCTGACTGAGGGATTTCTTGTGGCACAGGGAACATTCTGTATAAGGTAAACATGTTACTAGCTACTGAGGGGACATGAGTCACATAATCTGATTAACATTAATAAGAGGTAGCCCAAAGATTGGGCTAGAGACACAGGGAACCTTACATCTCTCATTTCATCACTTAGAGGAATTCCACAATTTGTATTGGGTTTATGATGTGAGTCTGCAGTGTGAAGTGACTATAGCATTTATCATTTGTTCATGCTCTGATTCTATATTGTTGAACACATCTGCTAGTTTCAGTACTGTCACATACAGTTACAAGCATGGCAACCCATTTAAATCCTATGTCTGCCTCTTTAACATATACCTTAATAAATCTTTCTAATATTTCCATCGCAAATTTTAGTGTGTACTTATTTTCTTTTATCATGCTTACTGTTCTGTTTATCCCAGATAATGTGGCTCTTACTGCTGCCACTTGTTCTTTAGTTAACCTCAAAAGATCTGTGAAATTCTTCTCCATCTTCCTTGTCATGCATAGTATCAGCCTCATCTAGTGTTCTCAAATTGTGTTTTGCTTAACTCACCAGTGAAGTTTCTTCTTGTGTCATGTCTTGTTAACTGACTCACTGTCCTTCGTAACTCTATTATCTTTTCCAAGGATGTGCACCTGTTGGCCTAGCAAACAACATTCTATTAAGCCCCATAGAGTTCTTTTGATGTGTCCCTACTTTTCTGTACTGCTAGCCTGTCACATCATTCAGCCTTCTGAAAATGTTCAGTTATAGCATCTAAATTTATGTATCTTATAACCATCCATGTGGTACTGTATATTTTCACTTCTTCTATATTATCATAGTACAATCCTGAAGACATCTATTTTTCAAACTTTGTAATCCATTGTCAGTGGTTTAGTTCTTGCTTCGATTGCTTATATTAGATTAGATTAGTACTTGTTCCATAGGTCATGAATACGACACTTCATAATGATATCGAATGTGTCGGTTAATAAAAGGTTTCTTTACAAGATATTACATTACACAAAATATTACATGACATATTACATGACACCCAATATTTTTGTGTGTGTGTGTGTGTGTGTGTGTGTGTGTGTGTGTGTGTGTGTAGGGATATTACCCACTTACTATATCCAAAAATTCATCTAATGAGTAGAAGGAGTTGCCATTAAGAAATTCTTTTAATTCCTTTTAAATGCTATGTGGCTATCTGTCAGACTTTTGATGTTATTAGGCAAGGGACCAAAGACTTTTGTGGCAGCATAATTTACCCCCTTCTGAGCCAAAGTTAGATTTAACCTTGAGTAGTGAAGATCATTCTTTCTCCTAGTGTTGTAGCCATGTACACTACTATTACTTTTGAATTCGTTCGGATTGTTAACAACAAATTTCATAAGTGGATATATATATTGTGAGGCTACAGCAAAGATTTCTAGCTCTGTAAATCAGGATGATCTTGGATGAGCTCCAACAATTATTCTGATTACACGCTTTTGTGCAATGAACACTCTTTTACTCAGTGATGAGTTACCCCAGAATATGATGCCATACGAAAGCAGAGAATGAAAATAGGTGTGGTAAGCTAATTTACTCAGATGTATATCACCAAAATTTGCAATGACCCTAATAGCGTAAGTAACTGAACTCAAACGTTTCAGCAGATCCTCAGTGTGTTTTTTCCAGTTCAACCCCTCACCAATGAGTACTTTAACTACCGATTTCTGATCAAAGTGTATATTTATTAATGCTGTCATTCCATTTACTGTGTGGAACTGTATATACTGTGTTTTGTCAAAGTTTAATGAGAGCCCATTTGCAGAGAACCACTTAATGATTTTCTGAAAAACATCATTTACAATTTCTCCAGTTAATTCTTGACTGTTGGCTGTGATAGCTATACTTCTATCATCAGCAAAAAGTACCAGCTTTGCATCTTCGTGAATATAGAATGGCAAGTCATTAATATATATTAAGAACAGCAGAGGACCCAAAACCGAACCTTGCGGCACCCCATTCTTGATTGTTCCCCAGTTTGAGAAATCACCAGTTTTTTGCTTGTAGTAGTAGTATTCTTCCTGCTTGTTGTGTCATACCTGAAATTGCAAGTATTGTTTTAATCTGGTTGCATGGACCTTGGTTTCTTTATTTCTTCTTAATTTTGTGACATTTGGCGTGTCTGTTCCAACTACTTCATATTGTCCTCGCAACTGAATCTAGTGTTGTATGTCTCCACCTCTAACTGTTTCATCGTACAGCAACACTTTATCACCTACCTAGAATTCTTTTGGGTTTTGTTAACTATCATACTGTTTCTTCTTAGCCCTTTTATTATGTATTATTTATTGTCTACTTTAGCTTTGCCTACTCATATTTGGCTCAAATTCGTAACTTATCTTTGCGCATTCTCATTTGCAATGTTCCTGGGATATTTACCTTTCTGCCATATCTCAGTTCAAATGTCGTGTAGTCTGTACAGCTATGTGGTGTTGTTGTATACGAAAATTGCATATGAGACCCACTTGACCCATGTATTTTGCTCTCTTGTCACAAAGTGCCTCAGATACGTTATCAATGTATGGCGACTCCTCTCCAATGCTCCATTTGACTCTGGGTTGTAAGCCTTAGCAGCATCTTACTAATATGCAACAATTTACAAACACTCTTGAGAAGATCGCTTAAATAGAAGCACTGACAAAATGTCATATCTTAAAATTGTGTGTCCTGCAAACACTTCTGCCACTACCTCAGCGTCTTGACATTCTGTTGTTATGACTAATGTAAACTTACTTGTCTTGGAATGTCAACATGTATCTCTTACCTGTGCTTCACGCATTTAAGTGACCTACAGTGTCCATTGAAAACTTTCAAATACACTTCTCTACCACGTCCGTTATTTCTAGCGGCATTTTTGTCCTTGCCTGTGTGACGTTCATCTGCTTTATTTCATCATTGAATATCCTTGGTGTCGACGTACTGTGTTGTGATACTGGCTAAAAAATGGGGAGGGGGGGGGGGGTGAAGTTCAAAACTGACTTCTTTAACCCTTCTAATAACGAGTATTTTTTGTTACACTGAGTACCATTGGGGTCTTTAGTGACCCCATCGGAATTTGTTTTTTATTAAGGATAGTTTTAATAATGGTAGAATAAAATCACATTCCTTATTTTTTCTACAATCTAAAACATGATTTCAGTGACATTACATTAAATTAAAATGCATATTTTTTTAAATTATTTATTTCCGTAAAATTTACAAACTATTCTCATGAAACTACGAACATTTTTGATTAAATTCCAAATCGACATTTATGACGCATTACACTTAAAGCAATAAATTGCAGAGTGGTTTTTACACACAAAACATCCACATTTTGAACATTTACCGGTGAATTTTCTATCCTCAGACCTTTTACAGAACAGATACCTTCCTCTTTTATTGTCTGTACTGTTGGTGGAAGTACTGGGGAAATAATTTTGTCTGGCTTTCTTCTGACGAGCTGCTTTCCTAGTTCTATGAGAAATGCCCGTCTCTTGTAGTTGGTCCTTTCTGCTCAGTCTGGTGTAAGATGTAGCCATATGATAAATGCATTCAGTGCACTGATGTCAGTCATGTTGTAAAATAATACCATTGGCCACCTTCTGCTCATCCTCTTTGTAGTGTACGTTCTAACCAGCTTGTCCATGGTATCTACTCCTGATTTTGTTTTATTATAATCCGCAATCATTCCTGGGTTGCATTCTTCACGATCTTCCACTTCCTTCCTTGAATGCGTTGTACTGAGCAAAGTTACAACTTTTCCCCTTTTCCGACAATATTAAACAATTGAAGGATGCTCTTGGAATCCAAAAATAGATGAATATTTGACTCGACCTTTGGTCTGAGTGAAATCTTGTGGTAGTTCTCCTTTATTTTTTCTAATTGTTCCTAAGTGTGTGAGACTGATTTTCAGAAGTTCTCTCACCAAACTAAGGCTAGTGAAAAAATTGTCAGTTGTTACATTTCTGCCACTGTTTTATAAACCTTTCACCATAACTAAAGCAACTCTCTTGCCTTGACCAACTTCACGAGATTCATTTTCTTGTCGACCAGTGTAAACTTGGAGATTGAGAATGCAAGACGTTGCACTATCACATACAGCCCATAATTTCAACCCATATTTTCCTGGTTTTGAAGGAATATTTGGCCGAAATGGACATTACCACGAAATGCCACACTTTGTTCATCAACTGCTACGTTCCTGTGAGGAACATATGCTTCTTGAAATGTGTGTACCCACATTTCAGATATTTCTCTAATGGGAGCCAGCTTGTCTAGAGCAGGGTTGTGACGTCTCACATCTGCGTCATCAAATCGGATGCACCTTGAAATTTGCGTAAAGCGATTTCTAGCCATTGCTTCACTAAAAATGGATCTACCATCCTATTTGTTTCACAGAAGTGTAACTGCTTCATTATGGGCCTTTTAAGCACCTGCTAGGATCAGGACACTGATAAAGCACTTCACTTCAATGGCATCTACTGGTTTCCATTACTACCGTAAACAAGACTACCCTCTTTGTTAGTCCACTTTAGAACTATATCAACAATGTTTCTCGTAAGAAACAACTGAAAAGCTGATTCTATGGTGTCTACATTTTTCACTGCGAATTTTGTTGGACCTGGCATTATGCTCCATCTCTCTTCTCTTCCACAAGCTCTTCTCGTGTTTAGGCCACAATTCCCCCCCCCCCTTTTTTTTTTAAAGACCTACTCAAAATTTAAAAATATAAAGGGTATATCTTGGCGCTAGACCCTAACGCACATTTACAAAAATACGATGTGTACTTACATGTAACAGTCAGAAATATGTGTCACTTCCTGTGCAGGCTGGACATCTGTGCTGTCCAAATCTTCTTCTGAACTTTCTTCTGACTGAGGAATATTGTCTCCTAAGACGTCAGTTTCTCCATCGCTGCATGAGACATCAGAAACTATATCGCTGATATCACTATTTGATTCTCCAGATAGAGGATATCCTGCAGTAATATTCCAAGCACTTCGTCTTCGGAAAGGTGAAGAGACATTTTCCACTAAATGCAAAACTTACAATAGTAGTCTCCACTTGTATGGAACAAATAACTGTCGGCTTATAAAGTATTGGCAACAATCACATGTTACAACAATATTTACAGGAATAAAACAAAGGAAATACAGCATCAGTTAAAGATTCAATGCAGCATTATTGGGTAATAATACCGCAAGAGAGAAATGGGGTCGCATATAACCCCAATGGTATTCAGTGGTTCTCTCTTGATTTTCTGCAAAACTAAATATTTTCAAAAAGTTATATTAATATATTACGAACCCATTACTTAATTCAGGAAAAGTCTGAATTTTTCATAATTTTAGGAATAGGAAATAGGTATATTTTACAGAAAATTATGGCCTGGGGTCGTTATAGACCTCACGGTATTAGGAGGGTTAAATGATGTATCCAACAGGTGCACAGTTGCGTTTCACTGTTCACAACCCCCTAATAATACACAGTTATATGACCAGTGCACTATTGTTTAACTTTGATAGGCCTCATTAATACTTAATTCTTACTTAATACTTACTTAATTCAGGAAAAGTCTGAATTTTTCATAATTTTAGGAATAGGAAATAGGTATATTTTACAGAAAATTACGGCCTGGGGTCATTATAGACCTCACGGTATTAGGAGGGTTAAATGATGTATCCAACAGGTGCACAGTTGCGTTTCACTGTTCACAACCCCCCAATAATACACAGTTATATGGCCAGTGCACTATTGTTTAACTTTCGATAGGCCTCATTAATAGTTTGCAGCCAAATATCCACACACTGCTACGGTAATTCACTGTTGAACATCTACGAGCAGTAAAAACCTAACCACACATTTCACAGTCTTTCATATAAATTGAACAGACGCTGTCATTGCTTTAACACACAGCCTGTTGGTGTAACACTTATTTCACAGGTAAATTGATGCATTCTTATTGTTCTAACCAACACAGGTTTCTTGTCTGAAACTCAACCATTGACTGACTGTGTCGCGACCAAAAATCAGGCCCTTATATATCCTCACAATAATAGGCACTGAAACTACACATTGTTTGATGTTTAATTTACGGAAATTACAATTAAAACTTAACTCCTTCAATTAACTGTGTACATCGTAAATTTGCGCCTTTTTAACAGTTTCTTCTCCTACAAGAGTTAAGCCGTATTATTTGTTTAAATCATAAAATTAACAAATATAGTTACGCAAACCGTACTTGTGACAAAACTGTTAATTACTGCGGAATTAATAAAGAGCTGGCTTTGCTAACATGTTTTCAAATAGATCCTTTAAGAATAGTATTAGTTGTTCCTCCAAATGTTTATAATCCGTACAGAATTTATATTTGTTTATAAGTCAACAACAGACTTTTAAGTTACAAAACAATCACTGATTTCACCCTATAATGAAAGTATTAACCAGGAATAGTCAAAATAAATTAGATAATCAATTACATACATAAACTAAGCACAAAATTAGATCTGGTGCATTTTATTTAAACTGAGGGCTAACCTTTCTCTTTTATGAAAATGCTATTTCATTGCTCGCTTGGGTTTGTTGCATGTTCACCTGATTACCCTTGTTCTTTCCTTCCAGCTGACCTCATTCATTACAGATACTCATACTGGGCTGTATTCTTCTAAGAGCATCCACATTCAGCCTATCCATTTGTAAATTACATCATAGGCATTATCCTAAAGTTTAAGCCTCCACTTTAGGAGTCTTGTGCTAGGATCCTTTACACTGAATATCCATGTTAATGGCTTATGGTTTATTACCTCTGAAGTCAAAGACGGGTGAAGTCATTACTGATGAAGGCAAACAAATGGAACGCTGGGTTGAACATTATCTCGAGATGTATGCAGCCAAGAATGAAGTTAGCAAGGATCCATGTGACGCCATCAAACAAATGCCAGTTATGGAAGAACTAGATGCAATGCCTACTATGGAAGAACTTAGTAGAGAAATAGATTCTCTTGCTAACGGAAAGGCCCCAGGTGAAGATGGGATCCCTGCAGAGGTTATTAAGTATATCAAGTCTGTTCTTCTCAAACATTTATATTCACTTAACACAACCAGCTGGGAAGAAGGTTATGTCCCGATGAGTATGCGGAATTCGAGGATAGTTACTCTATATAAACAGAAAGGGAACAGAAGTGACTGTAACAATTACCGAGGCATTTCATTACTAAGTGTAGCCGGGAAAGCTTATGCAAGAGTCATCCTAATGCGATTACAAATCTTAGCTTCCAGAATCTCAGTGTGGCTCCAGGTCCGGCTGATCAACCGTAGATATGATCTTCTCCTTACGACAGCTACAAGAGAAATGTCGTGAGCAGCAGAGGCCACTTTATATTGCTTTCATTGACCTTGTTAAAGCGTTCGATTTAGTGAGCAGAAATGGGCTTTTCAAAATGTTGCAGAAGATTGGATGCCCACCTAAACTACTACAATAATTGTCTTTCCATGAGAAAACACAAGCAACAATCTGCTTCAATGGTAAAACATCAGAAGCATTCCCTGTTAATAGCAGTGTGAAACAGGGATGTGTGTTAGCTCCTACATTATTTGGGATTTTCTTTTCCCTTCTGCTCAGATTTGCCGTTGAAGACTGTGAGGAGGGAGTGTATCTACATACGAGGTCTGATGGAAATCTTTTCAACATTGCTCGTCTCAAGGCCAAGACCAAAGTAAATACAGTTGTTATCCGTGAGTTGTTATATGCGGATGATGCAGCTCTAGTAGCGAACACAGAAGATGAGCTGCAGTATATAATCAACAAATTATCAAATGCCTGTGAAAAATTTGGTATACTCATCAGCCTTCAAAAGACTAAGATCGTGTCGCAGAGCACTACCAACCTTCCATCCATCAGCATTGATGACAATCCTCTCCAGGTAGTTGATGACTTTACCTACTTGGGATCCACAATATGTAGCAACTTGTCCATGGACACTGAAATTACTAACAGAATCACAAAGGCATCATCTGTCATGGCTAGATTGAAAAACAGAGTATGGAACAACGGACTGCTTGCCACAAAAACTAAATTAAAAAGTCTACAACGCTTGTGTTATAAGCACCTTCTCTATAGCTGTGAGACATGGACAACTCTTTCTAGGCATGAATCTCGACTCAACAGCTTCCATCTCCGCTGTCTCTGGAAGATCCTTCAGATCTCTTGGAGAGATAGAGTACCCAACACCGAAGCCTTTCATCGTGCAAGCACAACCAGCATATTTGCATTCCTGAGTCATCGACATCTAAGATGGTTGTGACATGTCAAGTGCATGGATCCTGAAACAACTGCTGTACGGAGAACTTCAGGAGGGTGTGAGGCCAGTGGGATGACCGCATCTTCGTTTCAAGGATGTCTGCAAGAGAGACCTGACCAAGACCAGAATCAAACCAAGTCGCTGGGAAAGCATTGCAGATGACCGTGTCAAGTGGCGAGTAACTGTGTGCAACGGCGTCAAGCTCTCAGAGGACGAACGCACACAGGAACAAATCAGGAAGAGGACAAAGCGAAGAGACAGAGCGGCTTCTGTTCGAAGTCCCTCAAATTTCTCATGCTACATGTCCGAACTGCAGTAAGGACTGCCACTCTCGAGTGGGGCTTTATAGCTGCAGCAGACGCTGCAGACTGAACTAAGCATGTTACACCATCATTCCTCAAGGATGGATGGGTGCCATTATTATTATAAACAGTCGTCCATGTATATATGGTTGGAATCACTTTGCTACAAATACTTATGGTTTGTTATCATTGTTAACTGTTGTCCATGTATGTATGGTTGGAATTGCTTCGCTGCAAATACCAACAGTTCTTTCTCTGTCGTACTATAATTTAATTCTGCCTTGTTCTGTGACTTAGATGGGTACACAGTGAGTAAATATGCACCATACTACCTCCTCCTCCTCCTCCTCCTCCTCCTCCTCCTCTTCTTCTTCTTCTTCTTCTATTTGAGAAGACTGCCTCCTACAGCTTAATTGCTCACTGCCATTATAAACGGTTTTGTGAAATCTGGGTACTGAAGTAGTGGTGGGTTAACCAATTTCTGGTTTAGTTATTCAAAAGCATTGTTTTGTCTTTCACCCCTTTCCTATTTTACATCTTTCTTTAGCAGTATGTCTAGAGGATTCACAATTCTGCTATAATTTGCAAGAAACCAATGGTAATACCCAACACTTTTTCGCCTTTGCCATGTTCACTGTGATCCTCTTATCTGTGATACAAAGGCGCAAGAAAATAACTTCTTTTCTAAAAAAACTCACACTTACCTTGTTGCAGATTTAAATCGCAACCTGTCCAAGATTGAACAGAGCTACTTATATGCTTCTGCAGGTTTCTTCCATAACACATGGTATCGTCTAGATATATGAAACATTTAATACTTGGCAGACCTGCCAAAACTGTGTTCATTTATCACTGGAGACATTCTGGGGCTCCTATCAGTCTCACTGTTATTCATTTTTACTCATAATGTTGATGGTTTCATTTGAATGTAGTCTACTCTCTGTCCTTTTCACCCGTCAATATGTGATGGTATCTCTTTACAAGGTCAAGTGTTGAGAAGCAGTTTGCTTACTCTAATCGTTCCAAGATACTGAAGATATTTGGTTAGCGGAAATGCGTCATCTACAGTAATGTTATTCAGTTGCAAGTAGTCCACTACAATTGTCCACTTCTGTTTGCCACTGACTAACAATAAAGGTGTGTTCCAGGCACTCTTGTTTTAGACAATTATATCATCATTTGACATCTGATCTCTCTGCTCTTTCAAAACCTCTTTCTGTGTGTCGGGTATTCTGTATGGTCTAGCATTTATCAGTTCCCTGCATGTTATGGTCATTTTGGGATTATGTGCATCACTGTGGAGGAATGTGACAAATTGTCACCTGGTAGATGGAATATACTCTAATGCCCTTCCTTTCTTTGGCATTTAAATGATCCGCTCTCCATTGTTTCCGCAAAATGCTACCACGATTTCCTGTTTTCCCTATGCTTCCTCACTTATTTTTACTTTCTGTACCTTTGTTATGCTAATTATTCTGCCACCTACTTGAAGTTCTTTAATTGTACTTTGCCTTCTGACAGATTTATTGCACTTGCTATGCACCTATTGTTTCGCACTTTCACTAGTGATTCCTGAACATACACTACATTTGAAATTTCCTGTTGGGGATATCTTTCCTCTTATCACCCGGCACCTCGCCATCTGCTTTCAACCACAATATCTTTTCCACATGTCGCCCAATTTCTTCTTGGACTCCTGATCGAACTGGAACTTACATCCTTTCGATTCCTTTTCCACTATTAAGGGTACGCCTTTCCCTTGTAAAATTTCCCGCATAGTCTAATTTAACTTCCTGCTGTGCTAGAAAATCCCTGCCCATCAGTCCGTCATATGGGGCGTCTAACCCCAAACTGTACACATGAAATGTGTGTTCAACATCTCCAACGCCTTTCACACTGCTCATAATGCACTTACTGCTTCACTGGTAACACCCTTTAATCGAAACCTGTCTGCTTCTGTATTCTGACTGTACAGTCTACGGGGATACCTCTTCTCTTTAACAAACATAGCCATGCACTTGTATTTGTTATCAGTTTTAATTTCTTCCTTAACTCTACACAATATAACACTAACTCATCATTTTCTAACTATTGGCTTGATTACTGTGATAATGCTCAACAGTACGTCTTTGTCACCCTTTAGTTTTCTTAAACTACTTTCCCTGTTTTGCTTGACACTGTAACTCTTCTTTTTTCTCCATGCATGCCAAGGCCCTTCATGATAGTCATTAGTGTACTGACCTGGTCATTGACACTTAAAACAAGTCATGTCTTGTATCCTGATGCATGGTACACCACAGTTCCCGACAGATTACACAGTTGGCCTCCCCTTTCTCACAATGAATGCAATCTGTTAACTTTTCTGCAATTTCCTTTTAACATGCTGTGGTCTGTTTTCATCATTTTCCTTACGCATGCCATGCATGGGCCTATGTGACCTGGTTTATCACAATCATAGCTGAAATTTGTGAATTTTTGTCCCTGCATAGTGCAAATCCTTCTTTCCAGCGTTTTTCCTACACTTACTTGCTATGTGCCCTTGTAAACTACACATAAGAAATCTTAACTCCTATTTGACTTAAATGCTCCATGTGCATGCTCATTCCTTATTTGCAGGGCTGTTCTGTGTCCTTTCATTGACAACTGAGCACTTTTCTTCCTGTAATACTAATTCTACTACAGGAGCTAATCCAGTTTCAACTCAGCTTCTGACTTTTTTTTGTATTTAATCATTACTGAGCCCTTGTATAAAGCATTCTCTACCTAAAATGTCTGCCACCTCTATGGCACCTTTTTTTGTTTTCTCAACCTGTGACCCTAGTCATGGCTTCCATAAAACTTCTCTATTTTGGTGGTCCATTGGCCTAGAAGAAATTGGTTCCCAATGGCCTTGCTTTAGCTTAATAATGCTGAATCAAAATTTTTCAGTGAATTCCCTCAGGTCTCCTTTGTTACCGTCAACAGATTTCCCTAACATACACAACAATTCCTTAGGAGTTACTTTGCTGTTTACTGATGATCAAATTCTCTTGATGCTCAGCTATGAGTCGGTGGCGTTTGCACTGACCTTGTTGCTCTGCTCAGTGGAACAATCTAATTCCCCTTGGAGCAGGATGTGGCTATGCATCAGGCCACCACTGCTTTTGCTTTATGCACTGCTCCTTGCAGCTCACCCTGTGATAGTGTTGCCCAAATGCTGCGTGTCCTCTTGTTTTTCTATCCCACACCTATCTGCTTCAACTGCCTTGACTCTCCCTTCGGAATGTTTTCATCAGAGTTTTAATCAATTCCCCCATCCCCCTTACCAGTCCCTGACTTGTTGTAGTATTGAAGAGCCCCCGCCATCTCTCTGACTCTAATTACGTACTATTTTGCAGAAGCAGAGTGGAGGGAGGTAGGCGTCTGTTGTAAATTCATATCTGGGACTTGCTATAGGCTCTTCATGACATATATATGTCTCTTCCAGAGACTCTCCCTTATCTGTCTCTTACAATGGCTCTGAAATGATACTTATGGCTGACAGTGTTATTTCTTAAACACAGCTGGTGTGTCTATGGCGCCACTGGCTGAAGAGATTGCCTTGTGGTGACTTGAAGCATCTGACATTTTATGTAAGCCTGTTGTCATGTTCTGGTGCTCTGCCTGCCTTGTAACTATTTGTTCATTGTTCTTGTGATGCTTTCCCTTGGTATTAACTCTTAGAACTTGGCTGCCATTTCCATCGATAAAAGACGTAATGTCTTTTATAATGAAAACAATTTGAAGTTATCACATTGCTCTGTTACCTATCAGGAAACTCATTATGAGTTGCAGCTTTTTAAACTTGTTACGCAGTGAAGTATTGAAATAATTATTTTTTCCATATACTTAGGTAGTAGTTGTCTTTGCATATACGAGAGCCTACTGAAAAGTAATGACTCTGAATTTTTTATGTGAGAACTCATAAAGCTTTCTTAAAAAAAAAAAAAAAAAAGTTATTAACATTCTACATCTTTATTCTTCGTGTTTACATATTTGTTTCTCAACATAGTCACCCTGGCAATGAACACATTTCTCCCAATGAGAGACCACTTTGTTGACACCATCACTGTAGAATGCTTGTCTTTGTTGGCGGAGCCACAACCTGACCTCTGCTTGCACCACTTCATTACTATCAAAATGAAGTCATTGATGTTCTTTAAGTTTTGAAAACAGATGGATACAAGTTGAGACCAAGATGACAGTGAACCCAACACATCGGATTGTTGCAGATGTCGCAGCCCTCGTGTGTGATCTGGCATTGTCTTGCTGAAGGAGAGGGCACTCCATCTGTGGACGAACTCTTCGAATTCGAAACTTGATTAAAGCATGCTGTGTTTGTCATGCACCAACATAGTTACATTACACACAGCCATGTTACACGCTACAATTGGGAGTCCTCTAGCGGCAGAGGGCTGCAAGTAAGTAAACATGAGGAATAAAGATGTAGAATGTTAATAACATGTGTTTTGTTTGAAAAGCTTTAAGAGTTTTTGTATAAAAAATTTGGAGGCATTATTTTCTGGCATGCCCTTGTACAGTCACAACTGTGATTTTATAGCACACACGTGAGGTGATTTTGATGGCTCCTTTGCTTCCATTTCCCTCGTGGCACGTGTAACAAGTTTCTTACTTCGTTTTGTAGTCAAATATTGTCAGATTTAGTAGAGAGTTCACTATTGTAATAGAAAACTTAGGTGTGGAAGCGCTGCTTGTAATTCATATGCACAAACTATCATGTTAATCTCTGGATTATGTTTAACTTCTTTTACTCTTGCGAGGCTTTTGTGTAATTGTTATGATATATGACACTCTTTTGCTGCTTCCTTACATATTGGGGATTAAAGGTACAACAAACATAAAACTGAGCATGTAGTACCCTAACAACATGAGTTCTCATCTTTATTTCCCACTTTCCATTATTGAAGAAATTAAGTGAAAAGTTGAAGTTTTTGTAAAAAGGATAAAAATGCGATATTTTCGATCTGGTTTTGCAAAAATCTTTGTCCTATAAAATTTTCCAATCTGGGCTCATTAGAGAGACCATGCGTTTAACCACAAGAAAAGGTGTCTTGAATTATTCAACACAGGCAAACAATTTGAATCAAGTTGGGTGCAAAAATTGCGGCACAAAAAAATGTGAGCTTCGCATTCTTGACTCATACAGTAGATGCGTGCTGAATGTGAAACTTGATACCCAGTAGTTCAGTAGCACAAGATTGTGGACTAATAAAATTCCTTTCACCTGTTATTTTCCAGTAGTCTGCGAAAGCTGGTGATAATGTAGCTGGGTTAATGTTTGAATTCATGCAGAATGTAATGTTTCCTATAACCCCAGTACAAGAAACCTTCTGTCTATGCCAACTGACAGTGAATGTTTATAATAAATTGCCACAAAATTGACATTGCCAGATTCTACCTTTACCACAAAGGTACTGCAAAGAAAGGATCTAACGAGGTTTGCTCATTTCTTCTTGATTGTATTGAGGAGAAAGCCAGTCACACAATGAAACTTCTGTATGTCTTCCCAGGTGGGTGTGGTAGACAGAACAAAAACCACAGTCCTGTCCGTGTCTTACTTACGTTGGTGGATGAAAAGGGATGTGAAACAGTAACGTATTGTTTCCCAATCAGAGGCAACTCATACCTACTGTTTGATAGTATAATGTAATGGAATAGATAAAAAAATCTACTGATTAAGCAGCAGCAGGAGAACACACTTACCAAAATGGTTTTACATATGCAAGCTTTCGGAGCCAGTGGCTCCTTCTTCCAGCAGAATGGTTGAAGGGGGAGGAGCAGGGATAAAAGAAAAGGACTGGAGAGGTTTAGGAAATGGATTAGAGTTCAGGAAAGTAATCCAGAACCCCGCATCAGGGGAGACTTACCAGATGACTGAGAAGGAAGGTCTGATATTATAGGCTTGATAGTCATAACTCATTCTTTGATATGATTGGTACTATAACAGTGTGATGTTTGTGTTGTCAATGGAATTGAATTTAAAGCCAGGGTAACAGTTCTTCCGTGTGAATCTTAAGTGTCAACAGGCTTTGCTCTGCAAATTCTTTGTTCCGCTTCGTTCACTTGTAGTGATTGAACCCATGTTCAGTGACCACATATGGACTAATTATGTTCGTTCCACATGTGTGTTTTTTACCATGTGCATGTTCTTTGTTCAGGAGGTGGTGTCGTGTTCATTTAATGAATTAAGACTGTGTGTGTTTTGACATGTTTCAGTGAAGTGTTTGATTGCCTTGAGTTGTTTATGTTAAATATGATGGTTCAGTGATCCAGGTTCCTTTCAATGTTTCAGTACATATCAAGACATCTGTGCACACTAAAATCAAGAAAGGAAAAAAGAATTGCCTTTTGCATGCTATGCGGGTGTGATATTCTGCGTAGTGGAAGAAACAATTTAAGTAATCATGTGAAGCGCAGTAAACATGCCAGTCATGTTAAATCGGAGGAATATAACTAGAAAATCAACATTTTTGCCAAACCTGGAAATATTGACAGTGACATAATTAGGGCTATATAGCTGTGGCTGCACGAAAACCACATGCATTGTAAATAAAATAGCAAAAAATGAATCATCTGAAGTAGTTAGTACCTTCAGAATGGACCATTTTCTTTGGCAATCGATGGAAGAAATGACAAAAATGCTAAATTGTATCCTGTTGTTACATTCTATGATATTTCACGGGAAAAAGTAGTGAGCACTGTGCTATCCATACCAGCTTTAGATGGATGCTGAATAGGGCGAAACATAGATAACATGATGTTATGACAGCTGAATTCTCATTACATACCAGTTGAAAACTGTGTGGCTTTCTGCTCTAACAATGCTCCTGTTAATGACAGGACCAAAAATGGAGTTTCAGCAGTTCTGAAGGAAGTTCAACCAGATATCGTCGTCATAGGTTGCATTAGCCACCTGTGTGGCTTTCTGCTCTTACAATGCTCCTGTCAATGACAGGGCACAAAAATGGAGTTTCAGCAGTTCTGAAAGTAGTTCAACCAGATACCATCGTCGGAGGTTACATTAGCCACCTGATTAATCTAGCAGCTGAAAAACATGCTGCAAGATTACCACTTAAAGTGGATCATATCCTTGTTGATATATTTTATTTCTGAGAGAAGAGTGTCAAAAGAAAAGAATGCCATCCGAAATTTCTGAACTAGCACAATAAAGAGGCAAAGAAAATTCTGAAGCATGTCTGTACTGGATGGTTATCTTTTAGTAGATGTTTGGATAGGCTACTGGACCAGTGGGGTCTGCTTCACTCTCACTTCAAGGAGGAAGTAATATTATGTACCCAAAACATTTCCACAAGCTTGCCATATTTGAGAATACCTAGAGTTGAACAAAGTGGATCCAACGAGCATCAGAAGAGGAGAATTCTTGATTCTGCTACTACACATGCCAGTAAAAGCATAACATATTCTTCCAAATGTGACCAACCCATCCTAAAAACCAAGACTTCTGCTACAAAATATGAGGAAAAATTGTTTATGTTCATATCCTCAAACTTGAACAAGGCCTTTTGCACTTCCCTTCATCTTCATGTGACTATTCTTGTATTTCACAAATTGAATGTTGCCCTTCAGTCTTGTTGCCCATAAGTTCCGTTTTTGTTAGAACTTCTAATGGATTTGCTAAAGCAATTATCAAAAGTTCCTCATTGCTTGAAATTGTGTACAGCTTGATTCAGAATCAAAGAAGTAATGACAAGTTAATTATTGGCATTCAGACTTCAGAAATAGTGAATGATCTTCAGGATACAGATAAATCCCTTTTCGTTTCATCAGTGAGAAACTATATTTTACTGCCTGTGACTACATCATCAAGTTTCCACTCAAGGATGATATGGTAAAGCATGCTCAAGTTGCTAGGGTAGACAAAATTGAAGATGCAAAGGTTTCTTCTGTTTGTTGTTTCTTGGGCTATCATGTTATGCTAGGAAGAGAATGAAACTACAGCCGAGGTGGTGAATGAGATTCAGAGGCAGTTCACAACTCTTCAGGTAGATGACACTTTGGCTGCAAATCGAGATGCTGCAAGTGATTTCAGTTGGACACAGATACCAAGAATTTGTGGAGCCAATGGACCTCTAAACTATAACTGAATTTCTAGAGTAATGCTCTCTGTTCTCACCATACCTGACAGCGATGCAGAATGTGAATGTGTTTTCAGTCTTGTGAAGAAAAATAGAACAGAGTTCAGATCATCCATGCCGAATGAACCTCTGGAGTCTATTTTTATTTTAAAAATCAGGAGTTCTGGTCCGTGTTATGATACAACATTTTCTCAAGACTTTTTGTAGGAAGCTAAAACGGCCAAAACTATGACTTTAAAGTCTAACTACCATGTGATTTGCAATGTATATTATATTATTTCTTGGCTGTGTTACACTGCACAAGTTTTATTGTGTAAAGCCTTTTTCGTTTATTGGAATTCTGCAATCTGTTGTGTATGCTCCAAACCAATATTCACCACACCTGCTGCTGTTTAACATGCATTTCTTCTTGATTGTTATGTTCATCTACAAATCGTTGGCCTATGATGTAAGTATAAGTGATCATTGAAGTATCCTGTGTAGAGCATGGATTATTGTTATTTTGTAGCCCAGAAGTATTTCATCAAGCCGGGGTATTTTGGAAAACGTTCGATTTTTTGTTGCACTTGAGTTTTACTGATACTCCTTTTCAAAAGTTGGCAGGTATGTAACATGCAAGACAGAGAGTACTGATAAAACATTGTGCATGAGTAAATAAGAATGAAAAGCTAACTGCATTGTATATAACAGAGGTGGGAGGGGGATGGCAAAAAACAGACAGGTCAGAAAATCAAAGACATAGAAAACTAAAACAGAACTAAAACAGAGCAAAGACAGAGTAATTACTGTGAAGAAATACTGAGACGGAAGAAGTTAACGTAAATTAAGGCCAGGAGTTCTGAGAAACTGTTGTCTGGGGGAAGAATCCAGATAGTGTGCGTAGTGAAACAGCCACTGAGGTCACAACTGCCATGTTGTAGAGAATGTTCTGCAACAGGAACTCATGTGTTGACAGTACACACCCTCTTGTTTGTGGCCATTCATCCTAACTGATAACTTGGTGGTAGTCATGCCGATGTAAAAGACCAGACAGTGTTTACACAGCAACTGGTGTATGATATGTCGTTTCACAGGTGTGTCTCCCTTTAATAATATATGTTTCGCCAGTTACAAGGCTGGTATAGGTGGTGGTAGGAGGGTGCATAGGGCAAGTCTTGTACATAGGGCAAGTCGTGCAGGAGAGATGGTCACAGAGGTTGGAGCCATAGCTTAGATAGAAGGGTGCATGAGTAGTATAGGGCACGGCAAGGATATTGTGAAGGTTGGGAGGGCAACAATTAGCTATTCTAGGTGTGGTGGGCAAAATCTCAGACAGAACGGATCTCATTTCAGGGCACGATTTTAGGAAGTCGTAGCCTTGTTGAAATAGCTGATCAATGCATTCAAAACCAGGATAATGCTGAGTGACTAGTGGTGTGCTCGGAAGTTGTATTTTGGGACCAACAGTACCAGGATTGGATGTGATTTCCCAGGAAATTTGCTTTAGAACTAGGCCAGTGGACTAATTACCACCAGTGAAGGCTTGAGGTGAGATTGGTGGTGTGATGCTGTAAAAAGTCAGCATCGGAGCAGATAAGTTGCCTTGATTTCCAATGCTGTCTGGGAGGGAATGTTTGACATGGAAAGGATGACAACAGTCAAAATATAAGTACTGATGTTTGTTAGGTGTAATGTGGACAGAAGAGTGTTGCTGGCCTTCAGTGAGGATGAAATCAATATCAAGGGAAATGGCATGGGTTTCGGGATAAGCCCATGTGAAATATAATTGGGAGAAGGTTTTAGAGATTCCAGGAATTTTAACAGGTCAGCCTTACCATGAGTCCATATGGGAAAGATGTCATCAATGTATCTAACTCAAAGCAGAGATTGAAGGCTTATGGATCCCAGGACAACCCTCTCCAAGTGACCCATGAGAAGGCCGGCATAGGAAGGAGCCATCCCGGTTCCCATGGCCGTACCCCTGATCTGTTTGTAAGTCTGCCCCTCAGAGGTGAAGTAGTTATTGGTGAGTATAAAATTGATTAAGGTGAGTAGGAGGAATGTCATAGGTTTTTGATTATTTTAGTTGTTATATCTACCTTTTGATGGAGACTTCAGCATGGACGGGGGGGGGGGGGGGGGACACTGTATCTACAGTCTTAAAGAATATACAGAACTTTTTCTACAGTCAAATGTTCGGGGTATTTTTGAGGTGAAGATGGTTGAAACATCAGATATCAGTAACATACCTGACTAGTGGCCTTAGAACGACAAAGAGGTTGTTTCCAGAATGAGATTTTCACTCTGCAGCGGAGTGTGCGCTGATATGAAACTTCTTGGCAGATTAAAACTGTGTGCCGGACCGAGACTCGAACTCGGGACCTTTGCCTTTCGCAGGCAAGTGCTCTACCAACTGAGCCACCCAAGCACGACTCACGCCCCATCCTCACAGCTTTACTTCTGCCAGTACCTCGTCTCCTACCTTCCAAACTTAACAGAAGTTCTTCTGGCTCAGTTGGTAGAGCACTTGCCCATGAAAGGCAAAGGTCCCGAGTTCGAGTCTCGGTCCGGCACACAGTTTTAATCTGCCAGGAAGTTTCAAAGAGGTTGTTGTTCCTGAGGAAACCAAAGGAGCCATAAACCCTTCGTTGATGGATTGACAGTATCAATTTTTCAACCTGTCAAAAGGAGTTTCATGTGCTTACCCTACATTAAGTGTCTGCAATGAACATGTCTCCAACAGTCAGAGAAAATGGAAGATATCAGGAAGTTTTGGCCTTACCTGCCTGAAGAAACTCAAGTGAGAGAGTTTTATGCAAAGAATTTTGGACTTGCCACTTATAGAAATGCATAACATCTGGTGATTGTGGATACAGGCATGTTGTAAAATATTTCGTTGGAGAACATACTGTACAGTATTTTGGTATTGATATGTTAATGTATCACATTAAAACACCATTTGTTGCAATCCATTTGATGTAGAGACCCTTATTTCCACACTTTTGAACAGAAACACCTCATGTCCAATAGGTCCATGTCCAATATGTGCAACTTTCTGGCTTGAGAATAACATACCGTGTAGTAGGAAAGATGACTTTTTATCAATAACTTTCAATTATTGATCCTTCTGATAATCATGCTTTTGCTTGTCTTGAAAAAATTTTTATACTGGGCATATGGGGTTTCTGATGATATCGATTGATTCGATGTCTAAATTTGTACAACCTTCGGTGGTAAAATTCTGCACTCTTTTTGAGGTTGATTGCCATAGCAGAAGAAACCAAACGAATGATTACGAGTTAGTCATCGATAGGTGTAGTCATTGGTAGGTGAACTTCGCAACTTGTGTGTTGTCTCAAGCATCAAGAGAAAGATTTCTTCTTATAAGAGTCAAATACTGAGGAATGCTACAGTTGCGCAAATAAGATATGTTTCTCATGCATAATATTCTGCCCAGCAGTATTTTGTGGAAAAGTTCCAGTGTTATTGAAGGTAGATGTAGGTAACAGCACGATGCCAATGATGATGAATTACAGTCTGAGTTTTGTGTGTTTCAGGAATTTGATCTACCAGATGAAATCTTAATGGAAGAAAGAACTGATCTGCAGTGGTCCCTGATTAGGAGAATGAAGTAGTAGTGCTGGGAGCCTAAAATTTGACAGATTATGATAAACTCTTATTTGGAGAACAACTTTCTTCATAAATAACATTTTAAGAGGGAACTTCTATTTTGTTTGATAATTGTTTCAGTTTGTTGATACACACTCATCATCATCATCATCATCATCATCATCATCATCGTGATCTTCATTCAAATTCTGTAATCAGTTTTCTACTGCTGAAACAGCATCTTCTTAATCCATGAGAAAAAAGGTACTCCGTCCTGCGGTGTCAAGGGCTAGAATAGACCTACAGCCCTTCCTTGCTTGTTGTAAGAGGCGACAAATAGGAGTCTTTATTTGGTCATATTTTTACCTTGATATTTTGACGATCTTTGGACTTACGAAGGTTTTTGCCCTTTTTGATTTTTTAATGCTTTTACCTTCACCTTTTTTGGCTTTTGAAATTTTTGGGTTTGACCTCCACTTGCCAAATTTTGCAGAAGTGCAGGTCATATGGGGAAGGGCGCCATACTGTGGTACATTAATTTTCCACTATGTGCTGTTATCTTTCCCACCTACCAATCAAGTGGATCTACGTCTGCACCCAAAATCCGTTGTGGCAACCAGTCCGTTGTGGTGGATTTGTCATGTACCCTCTTGCCCCCTGACAACGCAGGGATTGCTCTGTCGATGCCTGAGCAGTAACCCTCCTGTGTCAGCCAAGAAGTAGGTGCCTGTCAACTTCGAAGTACCATGATTCGAGGCAATGGCTACTGTGCCAAGTGGCATTTCCCTTGGTGGAGTGGTGCCCGCGGGGAGAGCCTCCATTCAGAGTGGCATCGGGGCAGATGTTCCCCAATGAAATGGATCAAACTTAACTGGCTGTGCCAACACAGCCATCTTAGCATTTAAGAACAGTGACTTTAATGCAGAGGTTTACAATCGTGCGGCATTTCTGTCTTTGTCCAGGTCTCAATACGGGAGCCATGTAAGAAGAAATGGAAGCTGCGTACTAATCTGGTGCAACATGGAGTCCATTTTGCTTGCCGCATCCAGAAGGGATCCAAAGATAAAAGAGTGTATACTGGAGCTTTTATCCTGGTTAGTGTCTGCCTGTCAGTTCGGGCAACAATCTGTAATATTTATCTCCCACCAGATGGACCTTTCCATTATCACGAGCTGTAGAGTCAGTGGAACAGCTGTCTTCCCCGTTCCTGGTGCTGGGGGTCTTTAATGCCCATAATCCTCTGTGGGGCGGCGACACTATGTCTCGAAAAGGCCGTTTACTGCCGGCTCAGCAAGAGCTGCAACACATTTCAGTGCAGCCCATGGAACATAGTCAACTATTGGTCTCACAGTTTGCAGCCCAAGTATCTTACCCATGGTCCAGTGATATGTCCATCACAATCTTTGGACAGTGACCATTTTCCTATTGTTTTCTCCTCTCCACTCATGGACATCTGGAACACGATCCACATTAGTCACTTAGGAAAGCTGACGGGCAGGCTTCCTCCTCCACGACCATTTTAGCTGCCGGTCGTGCGACGGATGTCAACAAACTGGTACAGGATACTGTTGATACGATCATTCATGCTGCCGTAGCAACAAAACCTCCTTCTTGAGCTCATTTTAAGCAATTCTTTGACAAATGGGCTGTGTAAGCTATTTGAACTTATGGTCAGTCACCTTTTTTGTTGGTACCTTGAAGTTGGAGGCACCACAGATTATGTGGTTCGTATGAAATCTGCAGTGTGAAATACTTTCGTGCATCACCATTATCTGGTTGTTGTGTTCTTTGATCTGCAGAAGACATACAATACCACCTGGCAACATCACGTACTATGTACACTCATGAGTGGGGTTTACAGGGCAGTTTACCCATTTTTATCCAGAATTTTCTATCTCTGACTTTTTGGGTCCAAATAGGTTCAACTCTCAGTAACCAATATGTACAGGAAACTGGAGTCTCTCAGAGACGGTTCAGAGTGTAATGCAGTTCACTATCCCCATCAATGGTATCGTAAATGCAGTGGCCCCCACAGTCTCTGTGTCACTGTATATGAATGATTTTTGCCTGTACTGTGCCTCTGCATCACTGCAAACCACTGAGTACCAACTTCAGGGGGCTGTCTGGAGAGTATCTACATCCACATTTACATCATACTCCGCAAGCCACCTAATGGTGTGTGGCAGAGGGTACTTTCGGTACCACTATCTGATCCTCCAATCCTGTTCCACTCGTGATAGTGCATGGGAAGAAGGATTGTCAGTAAGCCTCTGTATTAACTCTAATTTCTCGAATTTTCTCCTCGTGGTCAATACGCAAGATATATGTGGGGAGGAAGTAATATGTCATCCGACTCCTGAAAAGTACTGTCCTCTGAAACGTGCTGTCCCAAAATTTCAGTATTAACACTCTCCGTGATGCTCAACGCCTCTCTTGTAACATCTGCCAGTGGAGTTTGTTTCCGTAATGCTCTCTCGCCAGCTAAATGATCCCGTGATGAAACACACTGCTCTTCGGTGGATCTTTTCTATTTGCTCTATCGGTCCTACCTGATAGGGATCCCAGGTATAGGAACAGTACTCAAGAATCGGTCAAATAAGCGCCTTACAAGCCACTTCTTTCGTGGATGAGTTTCATTTCCTTAATATTCTTCCGATGAATCTGAGTCTCGTGCCTACTTTCCCCACTATCTGTTTTATATGGTCATTAAGCTTAAGGTCACCCTGGATGGTTAGGCCCAGATATTATATGGCAAATGCTGTCTCCAGCTGTTTGTCATCAATAGCGTAGCTGTACAGTAGCGGATTTCTTCTCCTATGTATGTGCAATATGTTATATTTTTTTACATTCAGGGTCAACTGCCAGAGCTCACACCCATCATCAACTCTCTGCAGGTCGTTCTGCAAATTCTTATTATCTTCTGGTATTGCTACTTTGGTATAGACAACTGCATCATCTGTGAATAGCCTTGAAGAGCCTCTGACGCTTTCTAGTAGATCATTTATATATATTGTAAACAGCAACAGTCATATCACACTTCCTTATGGCATTCCAGATATTACCTTTAAATCTGTTCCATTAAGAGCGTCATGTTGATTTCTATCTGCAAGAAAGTCTTGAATCCAATTGCAAGTCTGCTCCGATACTCCATAAGCTCGTATTTTTTTCATTAAATGGCAGTATGGGACGGTGTCAAATGCCTTACTGAAATCAAAGAACAAGGCATCAACCTGAGTGCCGTTGTCCACTGTGCTGTGGATTTCGTGGAGGAACAGAGCGAGCTGAGTTTCGCAGGATCTCTGTTTGCGGAGTCCATTTTGATTTTTATAGAGGAGATGTTCATCTTCCAAAAAAGTCATAATTCTTGAGCATAAAACATGTTTCATAATTCTACAACAGTTTGACGTCAGCGATATAGGTCTGCAATTGTCAGGATCTGTCTTACAGCCTAGCTTAAAAACGGGAATGACCTGCACTTTTTCCAGTTGTTAGGTACCTTTCTTTGCTCAAGCGATCTACAATAAATTACTGCTAGAAGGGGAGCAAGTTCTTTTGCATAATCTTATAGATGAAACTTCCTGGCAGATTCAAACAGTGTGCCGGACCGAGACTCGAACTCAGGACCTTTGCCTTTCGTGGGCAAGTGCTCTACCAACTGAGCTGAGCTACCCAAGCACATGCTTGGGTAGCTCAGTTGGTAGAGTACTTGCCCGTGAAAGGCTAAGGTCCCGAGTTCGAGTCTCGGTCCGGCACACAGTTTTAATCTGCCAGGAAGTTTAATATCAGCACGCATTCCGCTGCAGAGTGAAAATCTCATTCTGAAATCTTATAGATATCTCATCTGGTCCTGACACCTTTCAATTGTTAAGCAATTGTAGCTGCTTTTCAATTCTGTGATCGGTTATCTCAATATCTGCCATTTCGACGTACGCATGATGATTGAAGGGAAGGACAGTGTTATGATCTTCCATGGTGAAAAAACTTCGGAAGACCAAATTCAGTATTTTGGCCTTTTCTCTGTTATCTTCCATTTTGGTGCTGGTGTGGTCACTGAGAGAATGAATAGATGTTTTTGACCCACTTACTGATTCTACATATGACTAAAATCTCTTAGTGTTTTTACTCAGGTCGGTTGGCTTTCAAAATCGTTGAATCCTTCTCTCATTGCTCTCCTTATGCTCATTTTCACTTCATTCAGCTTTTGTTTGTCAGCTAGGTTTTTACCTATCTTGAACCTGAGATGAAGTGCTTGTTGTTGATGTAGCGCTTTCCTGACGTGGCTATTTAACCATGGTGGATCTTCCCCATCACTTAAAACCTTACTCAGAACATACTTGCCTAGGGCATATTGAACGATGCCTTTGAATTTTTTCCATTTGTTCTCCACATCTTTGCCCTCATCACCAAATATTTGATGCCGACTGCTGAGGTATTCTGAAATTTGTATCCTGTCACCCTTGCTGAGCAAATATATCTTCCTACCTTTCTTAACATTCTTTGTAGGACACATCACATAGGTGCTGTCACAGCCTTTTGATATCTGATACCTTCCTGTTTGTTGCCAGAAGGTCTAAGAAATTACCCTCTTGAGTTGGTTGTCTTACTATCTACTCAAGGCAATTTTTGGACAAGACATTCAGAACAATGCCACACGAATCCCTGTCTCCGCCACCAGTTTTGATGGCGTAACAGTCCCAGTCTATTTGTGGTAAGTTGAAGTCATCCCCTATTGCAATGGCATGATCAGGAAAATTACTGATGATATTCTGCAATTTCTGTCTGAAATGCTCTACATTATTGGGCCCTGAATCACGGCTATTAATTTTCTGCTGCGAAATCACAAGTTGTGCCTTTTTGCCGACTCTGGGCTGTGCACCCATTCCCAGAAATTTGTGGTGACCAGTTACTTGAAGTCATTGAAACTTTTCAATTATTTGGTATTTTATTTGACGACAAGCTCAGAGTAACGCGCATGAAGAAGCTAAATGCTCTCTATTTTCTTAGCAACTAATCATCGGGCAGGCCGTATAGTTCTTTTGAGATTTTACAGTGCCTGATTTTATTCTGCTTGGACTATGGATGTGTTGCCTCTGGGTTGGCAGCTCTTGTCCGTCCTGAGCTTGATGGACCCTGTTCACCATACTGGTGTGCAGTTGGCAACAACGCCATCCGTATGAACCCTGATGACAACCTCCTGGTGGAAGCCAGTGTCCCACCACTGCGTTTTAGACGACAGCATCTTCTGGTTAATTACGCAGTCACAATCTGTCAGATGCCTACTCACCAATATCACTCAACTCTGTTACATAACCAACAGTTTAGACTCTTTGGCACTGCCCAAAACTGGGTATACCTGCTGGTATCCAACTTGATACTCTCCTAAAGGACCTCCAACAACCTCCTTTAGTTTGCATTCCTAGGGCTCCCTCTCGACCCCCCGCCACCCCCCGTCCATGGTCTGTACCCTTCCTATGATACAATTGGATCTCTCTTGCGGCCCCGAGAAGGATGCTAATCCTGCCCATCTCAAACACCTATTTCACTCGATCCTCTAAGATTATTCTAATTTGGTATGCATCTACACGGATGGATCAAAAGTCAGTGACAGTGTTGGTTACGGGTTTTGCATATGCAAGAGGACATGAGCAGCACACCGTGCCAAGTGTAGCTTATACACTGTAGAGTTGGTTGCCATATCTCAGGCATTGCACTGCATCAGATCCCTCGCCACGACAAACTTTCTGATATGTAGCGATTCCCTGGTTTGTTTAAAAAGCCAATCCCTGTGTTGTCCCAAAATCTTTTGGTCGCCAACATCCAGGATTTACTGGATGACTTCTGCTGCTCTGGAAAGACAGTGACCTACATCCGGACACCGAACCACATAGGCATTCCAGGAAATGAACTCGCCAACTGTGTAGCCAAAGATGCAATTATGAGAGATCATCTTGATATCAGAATACCAGCCACAGACTTACGATTGCAACTTCAACGCATTATTTTGAGGCTCTGGGAATTGGAATGGCAGGCTGCTATGACCCAGAACAAATTAAGAGTGATTAAGGAGTCCACTAAGGTTTGGCATACATCTTTCCAGGCCTCTTGGAAAGATGCCTTTGTGTTGTTCTGAGACAGCCACTACCAAAATGTTGCATTTCCTGAGAGAGAGGGAGAGAGAGAGCAGATTTTACACTAAACTATAAGACTCCCCTACTTTCAGTGTTAGAGGTGGTTGTGGAGGGAGAGCCTTCCCCTGTGGCAGTTACTCCATGCGACCCCAAGTTACTTTCTTCCCGCCTTCGCCATGTGCTGTGAGAACCTCTTGTGCATGGTGGTGCCTGGGTTATTTCAATTTTGTTTTACACATTGTGTTACAACTACCGTCATTCCATTCCCTTTTTAAACTCTTTGATTTGTTTATATAGTTGGAGCAGCCAATATATATATATATATATATATATATATATATATATATATATATATATATATATATATCTGCTTGTGTCTGTGTATATGCGGATGGATATGTGTGTGTGTGCGAGTGTATACCCGTCCTTTTTTCCCCCTAAGGTAAGTCTTTCCGCTCCCGGGATTGGAATGACTCCTTACCCTCTCCCTTAAAACCCACTTCCTTTCATCATTCCCTCTCCTTCCCTCTTTCCTGACGAAGCAACCGTTTGTTGCGAAAGCTAGAATTTTGTGTGTATGTTTGTGTTTGTTTGTGTGTCTATCGACCTGCCAGCGCTTTTGTTTGGTAAGTCTCATCACTTGCTTTCTTTTTAGATATATTTTTTCCACTTGGAATGTTTCCCAAGCTACTTATATGTTCCTCTCATGAAATGGATGGACTGATGACTCAGTAGTTTAGTTCCTTTAAACTCATAATCATCAACCAACCAACCAAGAAAGGTACTGTTCATGTTCTTATGGCTGGTCCATTGTTACTCTATAGGTTACACAGCTAGAGTTAAATATTATGAGAGTTTTACAAATTTCTTTAATGACAGTTTCCATGAAAATAGGTAATACCAGCTAACTTTGAACATGCTGAAATCTTAAGAGGAGAAATAAATAGCACCCCTGAAGAAGCGGGTTTGATAGAATTTTAGAATACGCCTAAGAGCAGCTGGCGAGTCTGTTTACAATTCCCATTTGTTTATCACAAGACAGTATGGCAGGCACATTTATGACAATCATACTTTTTTATTTAAAAACAAAGAACATCCCAAACTAATACCAATCACCAGGGATACAGTACAGATAAAGGGTATGGGTAGTCCTAGTGGTTTCATTGTTATAGCCACTATATAGCTTTGGGATGTCATAAGGAAAAGCTCACATCAGTTGTCTCAGGATTGTACTGAAAATGAATTGCAGATTTTGATTATTTGTACCTCCTGACTTTTAAAATTGAACCTCCCAACTTTTGAGTTTTGAAAGCTAGTAGGTGTAGACATGGTTTTTAGAGGCGAAAGCTGATTAGCAAGTGTCAGCAGTGACAGTCAACTGTAATTGCCATGTTCTTGTACATCTAGAAGATGTAATCATGTTACAAACAAGCATACACAGAATCTACATCTACATCAATACTCCGCAAATCACCATGAAGTACATGGCAAAAGGTATGTCCCATTGTACCAGTTGTTAGGGTTTCTTGCCGTTCCATTCACTTATGGAGTACGGAAAGAATGATTGTTTGAATGAGTCTTGCGTACCGTAGTTATTGTAATCTGGTCCACCAATCCCTACGTGAGCGATAGATAGGGGGTTGTAGTCATCTTTCGAAGCCAGTTCTTGAAACTTTTTTAGCAGGCTTTCTCCAGATAGTTTCTGCCAGTTCAGTGTCTTCAGCATCTCTGCGACATGGGCCAAACAAATCTGTGACCGTAAATGCTGTCCTTCCCTGTATAAGTTAAATATAACTGTTAGGCCAGTTTGATACAGGTCCTGCACGCTTGAGTATTATTCTAGGTAGTGCAAGTGGTTTGTTAGCAATCTCCTTCGTAGACTGATTGCACTTCCTCAGTATTGTACCACTAATCCGGAGTGTATAACCTGAAATATTTCCTTACCAAGGTCTGACTGAGTATTTATGCAGCTGCTTACAGACAGTATTTCCATATTGATAACTGCATCATCTGCAAAAAGTCTGAGGTTACCGTTAATGTTGTCCACAAGGTCATTAATATAAGACATAAACAGCAATGGCCCCGACGCACTTCCCTGTGGCACACCCAAAGTTACTTAACGTCTGACGATGACTCTCCATCCAAGATAATATGCTGTGTCTTCCCCACCAAAAAATCCTTAAGCCAGTCAAAAATTTCAATTCATAGCCCATATGATCGTGCTTTTGACAGTCAGTGTAGGTGTGGCATTGAGTCAAATGCTTTGTGGAAACCAAGAAATACTGCATCTACCTAACTGCCTTGATCAAAAGCTTTCAGTATGTCGTGAGAAAAGTATGAGTTGTGTGTCACATGATCTGTTTCCAGAATCCATGATGGTTGGCCAGAGGAGATCATTCTGTTCAAGATAACCTCATTATGTTTGAACTCAGAATATGTCCTAAGTTTTTACAACAAATAGATGTCAGGGATATTGGACGGTAGTTTTGTGGATCACTTGTACTACTCTTGTAGATGGGTGTGACTTTTGCTTTCTTCCAACTATTGGGCGTGGTTTTTGTTTGATGAATATACGACAGTATATAATTAGAAGAGGGGCTAACACAGTTGCAAATTCAACTATAGAATCTGATAGAGATTCGATCGAGCCATGGAAATTTGTTCTGTTTTAATGATTTCAGCTGTTTCTCAGCACCACTGAAACTAATACTGAATTCACTTGTACAGCTATTAAATTGGAGCAATTCTCCTGGATTTTCCTCTGTAAAGGAAACATTTGAAAATGGAGTTAAGCATTTCAACTTTTACTTTGCTAACCTTCAATTTCATTTCCTGTCTCATTCGCTAGCGACTGGACACTTAACTGTGGTGTCATTTACAGCCTTTACATACGACCAGAATTTCTTTAGGTTTAGAAAAAGATCATTTCACAATATCCTGCTACATCACTCGTTGAATGCCTGACATGTTGCTCTTTCTACATCTACATTTACATCAATACTCTGCAAGACACCATACAGTGTGTGTCGGAGGGTACCCTGTACCACTGCTTGTCATTTCCTTTCCCGTTCCACTTGCAAATAGAGTGAGGGAAAAACAACTGTCTGTATGATCCCTAATTTCTCATATCTTATCTTTGTGGTCCTTGCACGCAATGTATGTTGGCGGCAGTAAAATTGTTTGGCAGTCAGCTTCAAATGCTGATTCTCTAATTTTTCTAAGTAGTGTTTCTCAAAAAAAAAGTCTCCTTCCCTCCAGGGATTCCCATTTGAGTTACCAAAGCATCTCTGTAACGTGTTGTTTGAACCTACCAGTAACAAATCTAGTAGCCCGCCTGAATTGTCCGACCTGGTACGGATCCCAAACACTCAAGCAGTACTCAAGAATAGATCGCACCAGCGTCCTATATGCGATCTTTACAGGTGAACCACTTCCTTCTAAAATTCTCCCTATGAACCGAACTCGACCATTTGCCTTCCCTACCAGTTCTTGCATGCTCATTCCACCTCATATCACTTTGCAATATTATCCCCAGATATCTAAATAACTTGATTGTGTCAAGCAGGACACTAAGTAATACAGTATCCAAACATTACAGGTTTGATCTTTCTACTCACCAGCATTAACACATTTTTCCACAGTTTGGGCTAGCTACCATTCATCACATCAACTGGAAATTTTGTGCAAGTCGTCTTGTATCTCTCTACAGTCACTCAATTTTGACACCTAAGCTGCACCATGGCATCATCAGCAAACAGCCACAGATTTCTGCTCTTGCATCATATCATTTATGTATATAGAGAACAACAGTTATCCTATATCACTTCCTTGGGGCACACCTGACGATACTCGTCAAGAACAACATACTGGGTTCTATTATTTAAATCCTCTTCAAACCATTCATTTCTCAGTGTACTTATTCCATATATGCTCGAACCTTCATTAACAGCCTGCAGTGGAGCATCGTGTCAAATGCTTTCATATGTAATCCAACTGTTGCTCATCACCCATAGTTCTCAATGTATCATATAAGAAAAGGACAAGCTGATTTTCACACAAGGGGAACAGCCAAACATGTTTAATTCAACGTCTGTCTATCTATAATCCTATGCTTTGTTTTACAGCTATTATCCAGTAGTCTCTGTTTCTTTCAAAATTTCTTTATGGTGATGTATACCATGGAGGCTCCTTTCCATTATGAACTGTTCTGCTGGGTATGTACCTGTCCAGTGCATGGTCAATTATTCTTTTAAACTTGAGCCATAGTTTCTATGCATACTCCTCTCCTGTGCTGAAAGTTGCAAGTTCCTCATTATTGAAGTATGACACTGCTGATTTTTATCTAGTTTACTGAACATGTATATCTTTCTGTTTCCTTTAGTTGTCCTGTATTCTTTGGTAATCATTGTTGCCATAACTGCGTCATTGTTACTGATACCAGTTTATTAGGATTTTAGCATCCTCAAAGAGATCAAGTCTACTTGTTGCATTAGATCATCCAAATATTTCCATCACAGAAAGAGGGGTTCCAAAATATCTGTTAGAGGTAGTTTTCAGAGAAGGCATTTAGTACTGTTTCACAGGCTCTCTTATCATGTCAACCACTAACAAAACTGTAATTTTCCCAATTGATTGTTAAATGATGTAACATTTCTGCTGCTGATTAGAGTATGATTGAGGAACTTCAATAAAAGCGAACTGAGGTTTTCTCTAGGGTTTTCGTTTACATCAGAGATGAGTTTGGTGGATGATGGAAGCATCGTTACCATTTTATGCTTACCCCTGATACTGGGTCTTACCCAAACCATATCACATGCAGTTCCAATTTTTATCTTGGTGGATTTGAGTTTCTTGTCTGCTGCGACAAAGATACCACGTCCATTTCCCATTTGCCTGTCTTTAGATGTTCCCCAAAAATCTCACTGCTATCAATTTCAGGTTTCAACCAGCGTTCTGTACCTAGTATTATGCGAGCTTCACTGGTTTTCAATAGCATTTGGAAATCTGGGACTTCATTGCAAATGCTTCGGTTCAATCCCGCCTCCGGCCATCCTGATTTAGGTTTTCCGTGATTTCCCTAAATCGTTTCAGGCAAATGCCGGGATGGTTCCTTTGAAAGGGCACGGCCGATTTCCTTCCCAATCCTTCCCTAACCCGAGCTTGCGCTCCGTCTCTAATGACCTCGTTGTCGACGGGACGTTAAACACTAACCACCACCATTGCAAATGCTTCGGCAGTTAACCATTAGGAATTTAACACTCTCACCTGTGGGAGGCATTTCTTTTGACCTTTCACTGACACTTCGGGTTTTCCTACAGATATTCTTATCTGTATTGGACAGAAAACAACGTAGCTTGTCACAGAACTTTTGACATCTGTGGTTCAATCCTTCCACTTGACTGAGAACCAAGGGGAGGAGCCACAGTCAGTTATGGGGACAATGTTGTAGATTGTGAGCTTTTTTGAAACTCGAAGTGCAAGGTTGGTCTTCTCAACCCTTTCTGACAGTCACTGGAATGATCCAAGTATGACCTCACAGCCCAGACGACAGGCCTCATTTGTTCCAACACGTGCCACAATCTGCTGTTGGTTGTGACCTGTCCCCTCAACGACTTTCAAAATAGCCTATTCAACATGTTGAATGAGGCTACCTGGCATACACAATGAGTTAACTGGGTGTCCTTTCCTGTCCCTGCTCCCATTTCCCTAAGGGGTACCGTCATTCGCCGTACATTGAAACAAACGCAACCATTATGTGTTTGCCTCCTCTTGATACGCTACGAAACAGGTTTCCCCAAAACGGGTGAAGTTAATCTCACTGGCACAGTTTCAGCGCGTTCCCCCTAGTAACCATCCACCTTCTACAGGGCACCCAGATATACCATTAAAATGCCACTTGCAGTCAAGTGGACAAGTAATGACAATCCCATACTTCTGCAGAGGAAATAGGATCCATAGAAGAGGGTAGTATTTGAGATACCTCTGGTAGTGGTATCACATGTTCACGAATTTCGGAAACTCTTCCAATATTCCAATTTGCAGCAGCTGACAATCATTTGACAGTAGTAAGGGTGATTTCCACTTGCTTACAAACGTCAACCAACTCATCTCGTGTTCGAGAACAGCATTGACAGTGGGGCTGCATTTTGGCTGGTGCAATATATTATAGTCCAGTAATGGTGTCACAGAATCATGCCCGGTTAGCTGTGCAGTCTAATGCACTGCTTTCTGGGTGGGAAGGCGTGCCGGTCAATGGCATGAATCCGCCCAGTGTGCCGGCCAGTCTGTGGATGGTTTTTAAGGCAGTTTTCCATAGTATGTGATTAAGACGGACCTGTAAAATAAAGTTTTCCATCTGCCTTGGCAAATGCAGGCTGGTTCCCCTTATTCCGCCTCAGTTACACTGTCGGCGATTGCTGAGCAAACTCTTTCTCTGCGTAGCTTACACCATAATTACTGTACCACGCAAACATTGGGGTTACACGTGTCTGGTGTGAGATGTTCCTGGGGGGTCCATTTGGGGGCCGAACTGCACAATAAACCTAGGTTCAGTGTGGTGCGGTGATGGGGTGAGTGAACTGCTGTAGACTGTTGTGGGGTTGTGTACAACTGCAGGCTATGGCAGGGACGAAGCCTCTCCGTTGTTTCTAGGTCCCTGGTTCCATACTACAATACAACAATGGTGTCACAGAAAAAGCCTTTTGCTTGCAAAAAAATGAGATAGAAGATTGTAGTTTTTTTTACCTTGTACGTATATAGTTGAGAATACTTCGAAGCCAGGTTCTCGATCTTCAAAATGATCGGGACAACTTTTTGTGCCAAAAAACCACCATTACCAAAACAAAAGAGTATTAAATTTTGTGGCAAATGGCCTACTTAAATGTGAAAATTGGTGCAGCCTTTTGGCTGCAATCAGTTGTCAAAGTTCATTCATTTTTACTAATTTGGCTAAAAATTCGACACCAGTGCCTGTAACTCAAAAGCGACTACTCCAAAAGAAAAATGTCAAGTTATCAAAGTTCTAGAGCATGAAAATTCTTGTTACAAAAGCATCTAGTTTTTCAGCTTTAGGCACTATTAAGCGTTCATACACTTGAAAGCCAGAGAATTCCAAATTTATTTATTTATTTATTTATTGTAAGTCAAAGTTATTCAGTGAAATGAAATTTTCAGTGAGAAGACTGTACTCTAATGAGCACATACATGTTTCCTACATATGTCATTTTAATATTCTCACTCATGTATTTTTATTCATTTTTATCCATGCTTAAATGGTAAGAGTGCGTTGCTAAAATGAAAACCAAGTACATAGTAATGGCCGATGTATATTTACGTACGAGTAATATAAAAATTTGTGCAAATGAACAAATAAAGGAGCATGACAATACTAAAAACACAATTTAAGTATCAGAGATTGACATTTTATCAAATTTCAATTCCATCGAGGTAATTTGGGAGACTGCGGCAGGTCCTAGTCCAGCATCTGATCTTTAGGATCCGTTTCGGCACATGCACCATCTTTCTCATCCTGGAACATACATTCGATATCTTCCTCCTCCTCTTTGAGCTCAATTTCTGGGGCATTCTTGCAAGATAAGCCACAACAGTGTTTGCACGTGGAGGAGCAGTTCAGTCCAGGTTTGCAACATCCACATACTGCTGTACATCCTGTTTTGCAAGAGCAGGAAACCATCTTCAGTAATGTGTGTGGTGCTGCATCTTTTGTCATCATCAAGGGAAACAAACATAAGAAGTTTTTCTTCCAGCCTCACAGGCATGGATCAGTTTTCTTCCCCCTGTCAAGATTGCACTTGATGATAGGATCACTACATCTGATGTTGGCAGTAGCGTTTCAAGTCTGAAAGATTTTCAGGGCAGACTTCACAAAAAGCTCATACCTGAGCTGATCCAAAGTCGTGCAACTTTTTCCGACCTGTGCTCTTACGTCTCAAGAGGCTGAGGGTTTAACAGATTCACAGCTTGCACTTTGAGTTGTGGCTGTTTTTCATAAGATTTAGTAATTTCCCTTTTCCTTGACCAAAAAAAGATGACGTAGTATCACATCCTGTGGAGGCCTGGTTGTAAAGGGCATTTCCGGATTGAAATTGAGAGAATTACTGGAGTACCACACTCTTGCTGATTTCCCTGTTACCGGTTTATGGAAGTACAAGTTGTTGTAGTTGTTTCCTTGACCGATTAGGAGCTGTCAGTGTCCTTGCTTACAATTGCCACACTGTCAGGCTGAACAACTTGGGAAATAGCTGTTTGCACAATTAATGAAACCACATCTTCTTCTGCCTGTTGCATTTGAATACCGCCATCCTCAAATTTCTGCACGAGCATCAAAATCAAGCAGTTCTTGTTGCTCTCATTTGCGAGAAACTCCTATGCGACTGCAGCATTTGTATCTCCATCGAAAATGATACCTGATAAAGAACCAGGTGTCTTTAAATTACAAGATCGTTCAGATGATTTTGTTCCCCCTTTGGAATCATCACTTAGGCAACCGTCGAATATAACTGTAATTTGGGATATGTAGTGCTTTCTGAAATGGGTTTCATGTTTGATACAGATGGCTCCAAACTTTTCTTTGATGTGCCAAAGCAGCTTTATAGAGCAGGTGACCGCCTGTTTAATAGCTAGTTTGTCCATATTTGGAATGAAATACATAATTGATTCTGCATATCAGATATCCAAAAATTTGTTGGTAGGTGCGTGGTATTAGATGTGTACGCACAAGTCATTTAATTTGCGTAAATAATGGGCCACTGATTTGTGTATGCAGTGATGGCGCCTGATACTGACCTACATGGGTTCCACAGGATTTACATCAGACGAATAGACATGAGCAATTATACTCTGAAAGATGACATCACCGTCAGGGAAGACATCAAGCATGAAGAGATACAGATGGTTCGCAGCTGTCACCGTGTCTTCGATTACTACAACAGGTCCCATGCAAATGCAGGAGAGTGTCTCCCATAGCATGATACTGCTCCCACCAGCCTGCATCCATAGCGTACTGCATGTTTCTAGCCACCTATCACCTCGATGACGGCATTTGTGGAGACGAACATCAACCAAGTGTAGCAAAAATGTGATTTACCCAAAGAACTGACACATTTTTATTGATCGACGATCGAATACCAATGGTCCCGTGCCCACTGCAATCATAATTGATGTGTCAACATGTGAACTTATAGGGGTCGTCTGCTGCAGAGCTCAATGTTCAACGATGTACTATGAACAGCGTGCTGTGAAACACTTGTGTGCACTCCAGCATTGTGCTTGTTCGGCAGATGTGCCACAGATCACCATCCGTCGTCCTATGCAGAGCAGACAAGCCTCCGATCCCCATGTTCGGTAAAGAGCTGTGGCCGTCCAACCGTGTAGCACCTAGTGATAGATTCACTCGGACTTCTACCTCTTTCCATAGCATATGAACATTTGACAAGCTTAGCTGTTTTTGAAATGCTCCTTCATAGGCTCTGTGTAATAATAATCTGCCCTTTGCCAAAGTTGCTTATCTCAGTGGATTTCCCCAAATACAGCTCATATCTTCACTGGGGTGATATCTCGCCCTTGTTGGCTGTGCTTACATTGAAGGAACGGTGGATATGGCTGACCCGACTGATTACGACATGTCGTTCAAGAGAGATCTGTAAGATACCTCTACACTGGAAGGTTGGACAGAATTACGTCTCCCTATTTGAAATTTCATTTCATTGAATAATTTTGGCTTACAACAAAATTGAATTACTTTGGCTTTCAATTGTACGAACACTTAATAGTGCCTAAAACTGAAAAACTAGATGCTTTTGTAACTTGAAATTTCATGCACTACAACTCTGATAACTTGACATTTTTCATTTCGAGTAGCTGTTTTTGAGTCGTAGGCGTTGGAGCCGACATTTTGGCCAAGTTGGTAAAAATGAACGAGCTTTCACAACTGATTGCGACCAAACAGCTGCACCAATTCTGACTTTTAAGTAGATCATTTGACGCAAGATTTAATGCTCTTTTATTTTGGTAATGGTAAAATTTTCAGTAGCGTGCAAAGTTTCTGAGTAATAGGTGAAAATCTGAAAAAGTTGCCAACATTTCGTGGTTTTTGGCTTCAGAAAGTCGACCAGAGGGTTTTGGAGGTTGAAAACATGGATTCAACATACTCCCAACTGTATGTACGAGATAAAAAGTAAAATCTTCTACCTCGTTTTTTGCAAGCAAAAAGTACCCCGTTACTAGACTATTACAGGGCAGTGGGCAAATAACTTTAAACTCAGCCTGCTGAATATCTTTTAATCTGTTGAGGTAAAAAATTACTAATTCCCTATAAGATTTCAAGCAAATACAAAAAACGAGATTGCTATTAAGGCAGTAGGAAAACTTTTGGTAAAAATTACCAGTTACTTAAAACTTTTTGCAGTTAATCTACAGTAAATGTAAATATATACTCTATACTCTTCTATAGGGGAAAATTAGATGTAACACAATATGTTAGTTATAATATCTGCTACAGTAACTAAATTCCAAACATTAATTTACTACGAAATTATATTGTGCACACGACAAAGGTAACTTTCGAAAATTCTCTAAAATACATATTTATTCTCGTTGATTTGCAATGAAATTTGGGGTGATCTATTCTTTGGCAGTAGCAGTGATTCACAAATGCTGATTTGCATCTAAATCAGTTATCCAAAATACATGCATCGTTAACTTGCAAAAATAATAAGCATTCAAAAATTCTTAAAAATCTGTTTCTCAAGTAATTATGCAATGAAGTTAAAGAATGATTTCTTTGAATGAGGATAGGACTACTGTTCTCAAAAATTTTAGATGAGCACAAATAAGTTTAAGACTTCAGTTAATGATAACAGCATGAGTTTGTTGCAGCATGCACAAATGTTCAAAATTTCGCAGTACATCACAGTAGAAACAGGAATTGATACAATCAATGAAAGGTGATGCAGAAGCGACACAAGCAGTAAAATATGTGAATCTTGCAAACATGGCCTTGACATAAAGGAACATTTCAGAAGTTGACTTATGTGTAAATAAACGTGTGAAGTGCATGGATTTTTTTTTACTTAGCTGTTTCTGTGTCAACTCTTACTCTGCAGCATGAGTTTATCTCAGTCAAAATCATGAAAATGTACAGTACCAACAACGCAAGACTTCTGCCTGTTGCAGCTAACAGTGCACATCAATTTGTAATATGTGTAAGATTTAAGGAAATACCAGAAGAGCCCATGTTTTGAAGAAGACAGCTGTATAAATTCAGGACTTGGCCGTAAAGTACATATTGTTTTCCCACATATGTTTCTCTGATTTTCATTTAAATTAGGACAGAGTTTTTCGCTGGCCTTCAGAGCAAGCTCTGTACAGTGAATACTTAGCTCAGATATTATTGATTTGTGGGTTAGAAACAGTAATGAAGGTCGAACCAGCCAAAATGAATAGGGGGTTCTTTCATCTTTCTCCCCCCCCCCCCCCCCCCCCCACACACACACACACACACACACACACACACACACACACACTTGCCTTCAGAAAAAGTTGTTATGGTAAAAATAAAAATTGATGAGTACAAACAGCATTCCATACCACAAAAATGTAACTCTAAAGACTGCAATATTGTGTTCATATGAACAAACAAGTTTGAGTACAGGAGTATTTGGAAAGAGTGACAACGGACAAAAAATATACAGGAAACACACAATTTTGGGAACATGCAGTCAAAACCCTCTGCCAGAGAGTTTCGAATCTGAGTAATATAATGAATCAAGGACTTTTGCTCAATACGGTTAGCTGGCAGTCATTTGTAGAACTACACCTGACTTGGTGTACCAACAAGCCATGATGGTGTAAGCACACGAATACCTACTCTCTATCCGCAGTAAAGCTCACCTTATCCTTCGTACAGCAATTATTTACATTAATATTTTAATTCAAATTTCATTACACTGTGTAATAATTACGAAGGATTCAGAAATTCATGACAAGCAAGTAGTTTTAGTTTGTTGTTGTTGTTCTTGTTCTTGTGTATGCAGCAGAGACCAGAACACAGTCTAAAACTTTTAGGGCAATGCAGGAAACAGAAATTTATCTGCCCTACAGACTATGTAGGATCGGAGCTTTATACTAGCAAGCTTCCACTTAGATTATCATACTTTCTCCAGAAACCAGTGTTATGATTCCAGGCACTCCTTATATTCCCATCAAATGACTGTTTACTACAGTCAGCAACCATTAGCTATCAGTGATTGTCTCCATCATCCACTTATTTGGCTACTGGTTATTAATAAAGTAACTCCTGTAGTTGCTCTATGTAGTTGCTTTTATTATCAGATGGTATGACCGTACATTATTACATACATCCTGAGCAGAAATGTTTGCGGACACATTGTTTTCAAAGGGTTGTACACTGAATTTGGTAATTCCTCTATTATTTGTCCAATCAGCGAAGTAAATGGTGTAGATTTACTGATAACTTCTGTAGTTTTGAAAGCTGTACTAAAACTTTCCCGTCTAGGTTTCATATTTTTAAATGAGTACTCATTCCTAGGTTTTAAGAAATATTGAGGGCCAAGGCAAAATCATTTGCACAAGTTACAGATGTGTGAGATATACTTTACCAGTTCACTGCTGATTGAGAATCCTGAGAAAGAAAAAAATTCTTCATATATTATACCTAGTGTTCAGTTCGCTTGTTTCTATTGTCAGATAATCTGACAACTGTTTCCATTGTTAAATTTGGAAGTAAACTATGTAATTATTGACAGTGTTGATGTTTGTTGCAGGTTGGGCATGCAACATTGGGCCTTTACCAGAAATTAACAGCTTCACCACAGTATGCTGAAGATTTGATTAATTGGGAAGATAACGGGTAATGTCATTTGGCTTGTTCATAAGTGGTATTGGTTTATGTCATTACACTTGTAATACTTGACAGTCAAGTAGTTGTTGCATTTTGGTACTATTTCATTTTATTGACAAATGTTAAATCAGCCAGTTAAAAAAATGCTATATATAATTTATTATAAACTATAGATGTTTATTTTGAAGTGGAAGTGATGTATCTATTTTTTATTTTATTTGTTTATTTCTTTATTTTTCAAATTAATAGAATAGCATCCATTTCAGTTGTGATAATGGTTTATTCAATCCATGCCAGTTTCGGGACGTTAAAATTCAATCTTCAGAAGAACAAAAAAAAAATTGTATATGATCATGCATAACATACAGTCAGGCCAGTCAGTGCAAAGGCTTCAAGTCACTGCATCTTAGGTGGAAACTGCTCACTGTCTGGCAGCTGCACATGCTATGGACACCAACAAGGACTCTTGTCCTTGCTGGTGTCAATAGCATGCGGCTGCCCAACGGTAGACAGTTTGTGCTTAAGCTGCAGCAACATGGATCCTTTGCACTGACAGGCCCGGTTGTATGTTATGCATGACCAAATACAAAAATCTTTTATATACCTGAAAATGGGATTTAACATCCCAAAACTGGCTGCAGATGAATAAATAATTATCACAACTGAAGCAAATATTATTCTATTCATCATACTTCTCAGTCATCGATGTCATACAAATCAAATTTTTTCCCTAATTGTTCTCTTTTTTTTATAATGCATTGCTATGTACCCATTCACGTGCCTGTCTCCCAATTATGACTCTTGCAGTTACATTTAACTATCTAACAGTAGCAAAGAAAATTAAAATTGAGGAACTGCATACCACCTATTTTTAAAAAACATCCTAACACAGGAGAGACAGGAAAATCTAAATCAGTATGTTCAGACTGACATCTAATCCCAGAAAATGAGATTTATTGAGTAGCATGGAGAGCTGCATCAAACCAGTCTCTGGACTGAAGACCACAACAACAACAACATGTTGAAACCAGTGAAGACACAATATGTCAATGTTGTCACCTTAATCACATGTGTGGTGCTTCTTTTTCTCTGTCATACTACTACCTGTAGCTGTTTTTCACTAATTAATTGTCTGTTGTGTATGAATTTGTGTTACTGTTAATATTCCCACACTATCCAGAATTTTGAGTAGCTATAGCTGTTTGTGTTGTTGCCCCTATGCTTTCCATAGTCAGTAGAAATTGTTTATCATCCTCTTTTCATCTTTCCACACTTTTCTTGTCATCTAACTCGGCTCAGCTGCAAGTCTGCATCAAGTGGTAGTCTCAGCTCATTACAGTATTTCTGCTACTTGTGCATGTGGCCATGTCAGTAAACACTGCTAATAAGAGTACAGTTTCACTAAGACTTTATGGTATGAGAACTTGGTGTAAAGTTTTAATTATCGCTTGAAACAGAATCAAGCTGCTGCCATGAAGCTTGGTGATGCTGTTAGATCTTCTCAACATTTTCACCCTACAGTACAACACATTTTTCCCAGTGATAGATGACTTGGCAGTAACCTTGGCTGTATAAATCTGCATTTTCGCTGATCAAAAAATGGTCTGCCTTGAAACTCACCTCATCATTAATCTGCAAGTATCACTGAAAAGATAACATAGTATTAATGAGTTTTTGTTAAAAGTATGTCTGTGTGTGTGTGTGTGTGTGTGTGTGTGTGTGTATTTGTTTCATTTCTTTATCTGAATTGTTCTCAGAATTCTGAACCTCATAATGCACATCGTGGAAGACTTCCCCAAAGGATGGCGTGAGGGTATTCCAGTTCTTTATTCTTGCCTCCATCACTAAGCATAGGGTCAAAATTTCTACACTGGTACCTTTGTTTTTGAAGGCTAATGTTTCTCTAGTATCTCCTCAGATGTTTTGTTCCTCTGCATATTATTCTAGCAGAATCTGTGCATTTTTTATGTCCTACTGATCATTCACTTAGTGTCTCATTTATCTGCTCCTGTCTTCATTAGTGGTATTATGGCAACATGGTGCTAGAAAGCTGGTGATACATCTTCTGTTTCGTGGATTTTTATAATTATAGAGATATTTTATGTACCATTGCTGATTTGTTCTAACTAAAATCCTTCAATCCCCGATAGTGTGGGGCTAATTTAAAGGTAGATTTCATTTCTCTTTTTTTGAAAAGGTTTTTCAGAGACCACTACCAGTTACAGTAGTTTCTGAAGAACCTTTTCTCAATTTTTAAACAGTAACACGTCATTAACACTTAGTATGGCATTAAAATCTGTTCTGTAAGCTTTCCATTGCGTTCTTTTGTCAATAAGATATAATACTTTATGTAATATCCGTGGATCCTGCATCTCTGCCATTCGCGCTCCTGTGATTGGATTAGTTGGTATGTTATTTTCTTCATTATTGAATCCTTCCTCTCCTCTTTCTACATAATCACACTCATATTTTTTCCTTAAATCAGTGATTATTATATCAAGCAATGGAAACTCCACATTCGAATACCAACAATGTAGGAAAAGATATATTGCTACTTTCCATAAAGAAGACACATTAATTTGCAGATGGGCACCATTAAAAGATGCTTGCACAAAGCTTGCAATCACTGCACAGCTGTTTATATCAGTACGATTACCAACCAGCTGTCCACCAGAATTAACTGCCACTGCTAAACTATGGCCAAGAGCAAAGTAGACCACCCTGTGGCACATCACACAGCTGAACATAACATACTTGATTTCAGTGGCTGCCTCACTACTCATGCCATGTGGATCCACCCTTCCACCTCCGGCTTTTCTGAACTGCACAGGTGGGAGTTATCTTTACAATACATTCTCCACTCCTGTAATTATCGAGCTCGACCTTTGGTAACATACCATCCACACACCCCATCTGTCCCATCATCTTGCCTTTCTTGTCTCCCAATCTCTTTGTTGGTTGCCCTCTGCCAATACTCCCACCCGTCTTTCCCCACTCCTCTCCTTTTTTTGCTCCATTTTTCTCCACCACCTTGCCCCACAACCTTGTGACGCTGTACCTGTTGTCATTCTAGTTCCTGCGCACTCAATCGGACAGCGTTGCTCTCTCCCTCCACCTGTACACTACTATCCCTTTCCCACCCCCTACAGATTGCCTCTTCCATCCCACATGACAGTTGCATTCTGGCCCGAGTTGCCAGAGTTGACAGTCATGTGTGCATGAGGTGTGCTTGCTTGTGTCTATGAATGGTGTGTGTTTCTCTTTTGCTGATGAAGGCTGTGGCTTTTAAGTGTGTCTGTTCGCAACTTAAACGTGCCTTCTTCATGTGAAGTAGCAGTGTATCTTTTCCTACATAGTTGATTATTATGTTAGATATTTTATTTCTGTTTACCTCTTACAGCATTTTACCAGGTATCAAACGCATGCAGATAGCTATTATTATTATTATTATTATTATTAGTAGTAGTAGTAGTAGTAGTAGTAGTAGTATACTTTTTCCAGTTTCTCTAGAAACATTTATTTCTGTAATACTAGTAGAGAGTTCTCAAACAGAGTGTATTTAACCCTTATGTTTATTAAATGGAAAAAAAGTTATGGGAAATAAAATTGAAGACACATTCAGTTTTTCTGTACAGTTCATGACATGGATTATTTCTTAAAATAGTTTAACTTGAGTTAAAGTGGTTAAAGCTTAAATGTTTCCTTTATTCAAGCTCAGGAAGGTGAGGTACCTGCATGTTAGTTAATGAATGCTATACAAATAACACAACTTACACACAGTTTAGTTCTATGACTGGTTGCACCCTCAGGTGTAAGTGTTACCAGATGATCATTGCCCTGGGGACAGCATGTTAGGGGCTTAAAAGTACTGCCCATTTTCACAGTCAAACACAAAGTAGTGTGAAATCATAATTGTATTGTAACATTGTCAGATGTAATTATTTATTGTAGAAGATAAAGGCTAAAAATTGAGATCTTATCAGATTACTTTGTTTTTATTAACCCTTTTGGTTTCTTCCCTCTTCCTCATTCCAAAAATATATAGGAGTTTGCTTGGCATAACACACACTCTCTTATATCCAAGTTGTGTAGTGTTAAACTACTTTGGCTTTGACTGTAGTAGTGAATGGTACTTTCACTCACCTACTAAGGTAATGATTATCTGATGGTGCTAGTGTGTGACAGGCGAAACTGGTTGTAAAATCAAATTTTGTGTGACTTAAGCTTGTTTTACCTGTATGTTATTTACAATGGTCACTGTGTCCCTGGCAGGCCAAGTCTACGTCTGCTAAGACAACTGATGCTTCATGCACTTAAAATTGGTGTGTTTTCATAATTGTGTTGAAGTACTTTGCAGGTGAAGCTTACTCCAATGCGATTAGATGCTCTTTACACTTAATACTAGTTTTCTACAGATTGTCTTTTAAGCGTAATTCTATAAATAGTCTTTTTGTTTCACACTTACAGCGTTATATTACAGTCTCTGTTTTATTTTTCTATTTTTTTACAGTGGAAAAATGGTCGTCCTTAAGGGTCTTAACTACCAGCACCTGAAATTGCTAGAAAAAGAGGCTGAGGTGAATAAACTTCCAGCACACTGTATTACAGATGCTGGCCTTACTGAAGTACAGTCTGGTTCAACAACTGTATTAGCAATTTTTGGCAAAGAAACTCAAGTTAATAATGTTACCGGAGAACTAGCCCTGTTGCAATAGGGGAAGAAATGTTACCATATTGGCGAAAAACACTTAAAACCAGCTTTGTTATTGCAGTGCTTGTGTCCATAGAAATTGTATACATAAATTATGTACTAACAATTTTTTAAAAAATGAGATGTTTTTTCTCTCTGCTTGTTTTACAGATAGTGTAATACATGCCAAGAAATGCACAACGAAATTGCTTATTGCAGTGAGTAGTTACAACATAACTGTAGATTTATTGCAAAACAGTTTTTGATTTTGCGCATTTGTTTCAATTTGTTTCAGTGACAAGATTTTATGTACACTCAAGTGCTTAAAATGTACATTGTTTCTCTTGAACTGTTGTTAGGTTGCTTCAGTTGATAAGTATTTCAGCACGACCAAATGAAGTTTAGGCGTAACCTGTTACTTGTGCAATATTTATATTTTGATATTGAACTGCCAAATATCATTGTCCATACAAACCTGAGAGAATTTGGTTGAAGTAGCTGTTTAATACTTGTATATAAACTTGTAACTTAATATTTAATCCATGATGTTGGTTCTACAAAGACTATGTTATGTGTTAAGCTCTATGATTGCAAGACAAAGAAATGAAGCACAGGGAGGAAAAACAAAAGCTAGAAGTTAAATGCGAGGACTTCTGTTGCTTCGTTATCTTATTTGTGCTTATAGAGGTAGTTTTCCGTGACATGTTGAGTGGTTTCTGTTCGTTACACTATGAATTCAAGAATAAGCAAAAACAGATCCTCACTGTTATTTTTATTTGTCTATACTGCATTGTATATGAAAAAGATGCTGCCAAGGTGCTATCAGATAGTGTTGACTGTTAAGTATTTAATGCCAGTGATATAGTAACAGAGTGATATAGAAGGCAGCACAAGCATATCATGTAGAACTCTGTTGTTAAAGCAAGAAGACATTAGCCATATTTTATGAAACCTGTATCAGTGATGTGAGATAGTTATATTTATGTATAAAAGGTTTTCCCTCATTTAGTGAAGTTAATGGATACTACAGTTTCGATCATGACATTTGAACAGTTTTATTTTTACAAGGTTTTACTGTTGTTTTATGTTGTTTAGGCAAGTCTTATAAAGCATTATCATGCTGACTTTGTACCTCAGTAAACTCTTTGCACAGATGTGTAGGAGTTAATAACATAAATTAACAATAAACACATACTTCTTTAGCAGAATTTTGAGTTTTTGTACTCTGTCTCTCCTGTTATGCAAGAATGTAAGTCTTAATAGTGGACTCACAAACATACAGAAAATTGGGTGATTTTTACTACTTCGTGTCATTGGAAATTTCTGTTGTAGAATGAGAATGACATTCAATAAAAATTAGAATAACACAAAATAAATATGTAGCTTATTGTTCATATCCAGTATAAATCCTACACACAATGAATCTGTGCCTATAGTTTTACTCATTTCTTACCTGCTACTTAAAATGATGCGGACTGGAAAGACGAAAGTTATGCATACGTGTATTGTTTCCTCTGTATACTTGTGTATTATTTTATTCCTTGTCAAGTGGTCCACAGATTCCCACATGACTCTCATGGATTTTGATAAAAATGTATGTGAACATTCACTCATGTTCCCAGTAAACATTGGTAAAGTACAAAATCATCTATTCTGGTACTTGAAGATGTTGTCATTTGTTTAATCCCGTAGCGCAGCTGTCGGCAGTGAGTGCACCCGCTGAGTATTCGGCGACTTTGAGGCTTATCATCTCCGGCTACATTTTCCTCAAAAACAACTCTGCCATCTTGCACAATGTTTTGCATTCTCTTAATTGAAATAATAAGATTTCATGAGCAGTTTCAATATGGATAATTTGAGGCAAAGTCGGGTGAAAAAATAGATGCTTGAGAAAAATGTCAAGTTTAGATTTTTATATCTGTGGAAGTAATTGTGGGATAAACTTCAAACTTCGCATGTCATAAATTACCGATACAAGTTCTTTGAATATATAATTCCATTCAATTCAAAGTTGACAGATTTTGTAAACCCCCCCCCAAGTGCTTTTAAACATTTTCATTCTAAAAACCCACCTTCTGAACCACCAAGAAAAGTAGATTTGGTTTTGCAGTGCAAGAGTATGTAAGGCTCTAAAAACAATGCGAGTGTGTCAAGGTGCATTGACAATATGCTCATATTCTGCAGGTAGTCAAACTCAATCTGACATATTATTATTATGTTCTACCTTCATTGGGGAAGGTAGCGAAAAGTGCATTTTTTAATTTTTTTCGAGACTTGTTCAATTTCTTCTTTGCGGGTGAAAACATATTTAATGCCATTAACGCTCTCAGTGCAGCAGCAAAACACATACCTAGCCAGCTGAATCTGCCTATTACTTTGCTGTTGCCAGCATGTTCTCATTGCTAACCGCTTTGCTTTACCTCCGCTTCCATCCGAAAGTGACTGCATGACTTTTAACCCAAAAAAATTAAATAAATAAATACGTCCATTCTGCCATCATTCAGAAGTTTCTTTTGTGACAGCACAAAATGAGAAAATTTTTGTATTGTGTACTGCAGACATCACTGAAACAAGGGGTGTGGGATACCTGAGCAAACCGTGTTTTTACATACGTAATCCGCTTCTTAGTAAAAACGTGCACAGTACTTGTCATGTTGCAGACAGTCACTGACAATGCAAAAATTCATTGACTCCATCTTCTGATTTCAGAGAAAATAAACAACAAATGGATGGATTGTTGCTTGACTTAATTTTCTCAGTGCTAACCTTGTACTGCGTCGTGAACAGTGAATGAGTAATTTTCAGCAAAATCCACTAGGATAATAAGCTTGTGTTCCTTTAAGATGCCACATTGATGTTTGACGATGATAGGCTCAAAAATTTTGTTGCTACTTCTTCAGTAAATTCATCTACTGTCATTTGCTTCATGTCGCGAATGTCCAAATCAGTCCATTGCTTATGCACAATAATTTCCTGTGCATCATGCTCTATGAAATAGCAGGGAACTGCAGATGCTACAGCTTCTGGCCCAGTACATTTTTCACAGCTATGTAGCATGCATTCTTTAGATTCCTGCTGCAAAAATTTTCCACATTGTTTACTTTTACTGACTTTTTCAGTTTGCTGATTTACAGTGATAGCATTTACAGTTTGATTTTCAATAACATGATGTGTCATTTGAATTTTTTGCTTCACATACTGATCCTTTTCTCTGGTGCTTACTGTTTGTTTCATGGGTGAAATACCAATTGATGACAAGCTTGTGTGTAACTCTTGGCTTGGTGTGAGGTCCTCATCTGACTGTGGTGATGAGGCTGATATAACTTCCTCCAGATATTTATTTAATGCATTCTTGCAAGATGGGCAGATTTTCTGACTTGGCTGTATATTACAAACAGGCTGCTTCTTCTTCTTCTTCTTCTTCTTCTTCAGAGCACAAGCCTTATCTGCTCTTCAGTATCAGCTTCCTGAATTCCTGTCTTCACATTATGGAATTAGACCATGTATATGCAATTTTTATGGTACCTCAATCGGTAAAAATGGAACCCTTCTAGGATCACTTTGTTGTCTGTCTGTCTGACTGACTGACTGTTAAAAACCCTTTTTCACCAAAATGTGTAGACATGTCAAGTTGAAATTTATGTCACTGTGGTCTTGGTCCCTTGGCAGTGTAAAAAATTGAAGCTTCTGTGTCAATGCGGTCAGAAGATATAGACACATACGTCACATATTTTGATACTAGCAAACTCAGTCATCAAAACCTATAGGCTACTTTCCATTGACCTACAATCATGAAATTTGGCAAGATGCCACAGTACAGTTAAATGAAAAATTTTGAAAATTGTTAATTTATAATGATACCACACGAAAAAATTATTTCTTTTTCATTTGTTATCGAAAATCGAACTAAAAGTAAAACCTTCGCAAAAATCTGGGAATCCCTGTTATAGATACCGTGCCAGTATCAGTGTTGATTGTTGGTAAAAATGGTAGAGATTCTCAATTTTTTTTACTCTAGCACTGAGTCAGCAACAGAGCTTAATGGTGCAGACTTCATATGTATTGTACAGTGTTGCTTTAGGGCATTGGACTAGCAATGCACATTCGCATTCTCTAAAATCTGCAAACCATTTTAAGCAGCTGTTCTTGCATAGAAAATTACATGACAATTGGATGCTCCAGCTCCCTGCCCAATTGGGTTCCCTTCTCTGTCCTTTTCTACTCAAACCACAAAAGTATTACTGGTGAATCACATTGGTTCAGGTTGCAGTTGAATGAAATCATTGTAAAAAATTCAACAAAAATATGTAACTGCACAACAAATAATCAGAATTAGTATTGTTACAAATATAGATCAGATCATGAATGTTGCATGGTATTATGAAGCATATAAAAGCTACACACAGCCAAAAGAACCCACTCAGTACGCTGCAAACACAGGAATAAAATGCAGATAGTTTGAACAAGGCTTCACAAGAACAAAACAAACAGAAGTATAGCTGATTGTTTGAGTTATTGCTGATATGACATTTTCTAAAGTGTACCATGTGGTATTTTTCATGTGAAATTTGTTGCTTAAATATTTAGGGGTAGTAGATATATACAAAGTGCTGAATTACAAACTTACTTCTAAACCAATAGTTATTCAACAGACTAATGTAAAAAAAAAAAGGGAGTACACATTTTAGAGAGAATTAAATGGTGTCCAATATTGATTATAAACATTTTTATCATGCAAAGCACGATTCAACACACAGGGCTGATTGGAAAGAATTTTTGGTAGGGTGGAACACTATTCTTTTTATTTATTTCTTTATTCCCTTTTGTTATTTATAAAAAGAATATTGTAGAGCTAAATGCTTTAGCAAGGTTAAAAAACTATTTTTGCGGCTTTTGTGACTCAAGCTCATTCGATAGTCATTAGGACTTCTGATGTTAACTTCCTCACACACTATTTGACGACTGTAAAACAAAAGATGTTATTTAATCTGAGTACCAGCAGAGTATGGGTATATTTTCAATGTACCTCCATCTTGTCATTGTTTTGTCAGGGCCTTATTCACTTCCATTTTAAAGCCAAATTCAGTTTTTTAGGTGGTATGCAACATGGTTTTGTAATTAAAACAGTTTAAAAGAGTTGGCAGGAGTTTCTTGTAAAAGTTGGTAAAAATATCCATTTTTGGTGTGTTTACAAAAATCATCAATGCCCTCGGTTTGTAAACCATTGTAAAGGAGAGTTGAAGAGTTATGTTCTAAGACCTTGTGTTGGTGAGTTATTACATACAAAGTTTGAGGTTTATTCCACAATTACTTCCAGAGATATAAAAAGCTGAACTTTACTTTTTTTCCAAGTGTCTATTTTTGACTGACTTACCCCAAAAAGTTGTACAAGATGGCATAGTTTTGTTTCTTTGAGGAAAATATTGCCAGAGATTTGCCTCAAAGTTGCCGAATATTCAGGGGTGCATTGTAGATAGTTTTACTATGAGGTCAAACAAATGACTATATCCCTGCAAGTACCAAAATGGTGAAAGTAAAACTTTACCAATGTTCATTGGGAATGTGTCTGAATGTTCACACAAAATTGCAACAAAGTCTGTGATGGTCATGCAGGAATTTCTTCCGAAATTAAGAGCACTTGGCTCATTTTCTTAGTGTAGCTTTGAGTTACAGGACTGACTGGTATCCTTAACCATATAGCCATTAGTTCTTTTTATAGATAGGTGCTTAGTTTTGTTGCAGTTTGAATGACAAACAGCAGCAACAGACCTTCAGTAAAGTTGACACCAAAAACTTATTCATTGTTACTATTTACAGCTGCCATTGTTATTACACTGCTTTCTTTCTTCTGTCCTTAAGTGGAATTTGAAATGAATTATTGCGTAGTGGATTTCTGAGTGTCTGCATCTGTTTTGTGTAAGTGGAATGGTTCTGTCAGACAAAGTCTACCTACTTTGGCATCTCGTTAGCAGGTCGGAGGTGCACTTGTCACCTGTGGTTAAAACACCTTGCAGCAGTTACAGTTTCCTCTTCCCCCCACCCCACCCCTCTCTCCCTGACCATTGCATTCGAGTCTTTTTCTGAACATTGCATTCCACAGTTACTTTCTTACTTTCCATATTGGAAATGAGACATAACTGTATCTTACATCTGTGTGTAGCCATAAGGTAATATAAGGGGCGTTCAAAAAGAAACGAGCTGGAGGCATAATTACAGAAACCGGTACCTGTATGTTAGAATCATTAACACTGGCTGTTGAGACACTTACCTCACTGTGTCACAGCGGTGAATGGCTGTCTCATAAAATTCTCGGGGCTGCAGTGTTAACGAGTTCTGCACATACAGCTGGATGTCGTCCGAGATGAATTGTTTGCCCCTCAGAGCCTTTTTAAGGGGACCAAAAGTGGCGTAATCTGAGGAAGAGAGGTCCGGACTGTGTGGAGGGTGGCTGAGAACCTCCCATTTGAATTTCTGCAGGAGTTCCGTGACTGTGTTGGCTGTATGAGGCTTTGCATTGTCGTGGAGCAGAATGACCCCATGGGTGAGATTGCCTCGTCATTTTGATTTGATTGCTTGGTGAGGAAGGGTGGTCAAGGTTTGCGAGTAACACTGGGCATTCACTGTTGTCCCGTGCTGCAGGAAGTGAATCAGAAGGGGGCCATACTGGTCAAAGAAGAACATCAGCATAACCTTTCCTGCACTCGCGTGGATGACGACATGGAACAGTGATGGTTCATGGTATGTTAACTTAAAATTTGTTCCTTCAATTTTCCAGTTTAATGATCGAAAAATTCCTCCAAGACTGCTGAAAATAGTGTTGCAATACAGAAGTAGGTAAATGGATTTTTTTCATTCAAAGAGCCAGTGTAGAGTGTTGCAGTTTGTTGAGCTTTCCTAGAATCAGAATTTTACTATCTCGCTAGCTGTTACCCACAGCTATGCTCACATATCAGTAGTTTTGTTCTGATGAGTAATGGTGAGTAAGTAAGCTACGGTATGTACAATAATATCAGCTGCCCTCAGGTGTCTGCCTGGTCTGGTAAGCACAGCTAGTGAAGTACACCCCGCTCTTCCCAGTCCCAACACATGATGCGTCGACATGTGTGGCAGTGCTGCCGAGCGGTGTATATGAAGGGGCATGGGCGGGAGGGTGCATGTATGCATCGTGCTGTTGAAGTAACTGCTCATTGCACAATGTGTACAGTATGCAACAAATAGTGTTGAAGTATGGATTAAAGCCATTGAAGATTTATATGTGTTGTATTCAGTACTTGTAATTGTATCATATAGTGCATATCACCCAAAAAAAGCATTTTCACAAATATGATAAAGATCAAAAGTCTTCATGTCATATTCGTCAAATCAATAAGTTCTTTGTACTACACATTTTCTAAAGTAGCCTGTGTTCTTCCTCGGGCTTCAGATTTCATTGAAATCACTTCAGCAAGTTAGTCATGAAAACATAACAGACAGAGATAATTTCACATTTGTTACATTAGTATGGGTAAAACTTTAAATTATCATATCTTTTTTTCCTCTCTGGTCCAATTTTGAGGAAGTAAGGTCTATATGGTGCCCCAAGCTAAGCTCAAGTTGCCTGCTAAAACTCCATTTAAATTGGTCTAGTAGTTTTGGAGAAATATATTCAGAGAGACAGCCAAACAGTTTCACAAATTTGTTATTATGATAGATTATATTACATATATTAATTATTGATTTAATGTATAGGAGGCTTGTCAATATTGCTAATATATTTTAGAGACACACCTAAAACTAATCTTAATTTACAAACAACAGTACAAGTTTATTACATTATTGTACATCACTCATAATGCCATGACTGTTAATAACATTTTGGAAAATGACGGAATGTAAGCTTCTCTTCACCAATCCTAGTGCCACACACTAAGTTTTTCTCCTGTAATTTACTATACATTTTCACAGCCGTGTAGCGAGGAGCTTTGGAGTAGAGTTTTAATTTGTGAGATGATAATATGCAGTTCTGTTTGTAGAGAGAGAGGGGGGGGGGGCACTCACATGGTCAACAAAGGAATTATTCCAAAAGTTAGGAAGTTTTCTTTCTCTTTTGTCTGTGCCTGTCAATGACTCAATACTTCTGCTATTCAGTGAGTGGAAATATAAATACATGAAACAGAATGTTAATAGATCCTTAAATAGTGGTCGCTGTGATCCCTAAGCTTAATATTACAAATATTTCTAATAATAGCTTTTTGTACATTTGTGTTTACAACCTGCTTCCCCATCCACCCACCTAAAAGAAAAAAGTATCCATGTCGATTTGTTAGGACAGTATTGTTATTGCAAATGCAAGACTTCTAACTGGTTTGTCAAGTAACTTACGTGAGAAGACCATGATAAATTATTTTCTAGAAATATCCCTATGAAACTGACAGAATCTGCTTTCCTAAGTTCCTAACTTTTTGTATAATTTGATTTGGATTGTTTAGTTTTAAACTGTGTTAGTTGGTGAAGCACACTGTTAATATGTTAATTCAGTCTATCATGTTTCATTTTATCCATTTCAATCAAACCAGTGTTCCAAACTGTTTGGGAAATATGTTCTGTGGTCTCACTTCCAATGAAAACATGTGTATTGTTTGCAAATAAAATTGAGTGGGATGTTGATTTGGAGGTAAATCATTTATATAAAAAACATAAAAAAGCAGATTTGGGCCTAAAAGAGAACCTTGTGGAAAATTTGTGAAATACTTTTCCAGTCTGAGAAGCAAAATCCTGTACCTGACATTGCAACTATCCAGTACTGAGTTGAGCCATTTCAGAGCATTACTTGTGATTCACATCATTCCTTATTTAGTGAGCAGCAGTATTCACAGTCAAAAGCCTTTATAAGATCATGGAAAATTCCTGTAACCTTTTAAGGCCTGTCCAAAAATAAGCAAATTTGTTGATGCCACTTGTTGCCCTGTTGTCTTTTTAAAAGCCAAACTATTTTGATGTGGTGTTGTTGGATTTAACTCTTAAATTTTGGATCTGAGTTGCAACATTTTTTTTTTGAGAAGATTGGGAGAAGATATACTGGTCAGTAATTCCCCACATCTCCCTTTGAGTCTTTCTTGAATGGATGGTTTACTGCTCCATACTGAGCATCCGGGAAGTAGCCTTCTTCTTGCGACTGATTATTTATTACAAATAGGGGCCCTGATAGTGCACCAGAAAATGTTTTAACTTTCTAATGGGTGTTTCATTCCATCCAGCCAAATTTTTATTCTTTGAGGACAAAACTACTTTCCTACTCCCATAAGTCTTTCAGATTTTGGTGGAACTTCCGTGTTATTCTGATGGAAACTGAAAGGATCGACATTATCGTGGTAACCACTGACATAAGGAGATTCAGCTATAACACAAAGTTCAGATTTTATGACTGACCATATTATCTTTCACTTACCTATATGGTTCAGAATGTATTTATTGTGTGCCATTTCTTATACTGCCTTTACTAAGCTATTAAATACAGTTTTTACCACTTTATATAATTCAGGAAATCTATGTTTGTATTACTTTCAGATTGTTGTAAACTGTCTCTCTTCAGCACTTCACACTTTTGTAGCAGCTGTTATACATTTGTTTGCTTGTCATATTTTATGGCAGACTATTGAGGGATATAATTTGTTAAAAGCATACAAAAAAGTTTCAAGAAGTCCTTCATAATTTTTAGAACTGTAATATAATGATTCACTGGCCACGTTACTTCAAGTGTACAATAGAATAACTTTGTATTTTCTGTACTGAAGTCTTGCTTGACGAACTAGACATTAAGAAAATGTTCACTTATTTTTCGTAGCTACAAAAAAAGTATAGAATGATAAGAAATTCCCAGATCAATGCAGAAATTTCTCATATCATCAAATATGCACCTTGCAATTTTAAATCTTAATTAAAAATCGAACTATCAGGTGCATTCTGAATGTATTCACTTCGGTTTGAATGAATTCCTTGTATCATCTCCCCCCCCCCCTCTCTCTCTCTCTCTCTCTCTCTCTCTCTCTCTCTCTCTCTCTCTCAATTAAAAATGCCCATTAGGCATGTGTTGCTTTACACAGCACTTGCTAGATTAACTGCACCCTCATATCCCTTAGCTATATTACAAATTTATATTGCTGGCAAGTGATCAGTGCATCACATTATTTAGTAGTTCATGTGTTTTGCTAGTGGAAAAGACAATGAGATTCCTGTTATCCTGCGAAAACCAACAAATGCATTCTTTCTCATTTGCATGTGTGCACTACCTGCTTGGCTGACATGTGTGTCCTTAACTCCTCTTCAACAAAATCATATTTTTATCTCTAGAGAACAAAAAGGAACTAAGAAAGTTCAATTTGTTAAAGGATTGGGCGGATAAGTATGCAGGTTTCAAAACTCTGTCAAGCACAGGACTTTCCGTACTACACTACTGTCTACTGTATGCTCTACAAGAACCCTGAAAACAAAAATCTTACCACATTCTCAACCAGCAGCCTTTATCTGTCACAAAATTAAGAGTGGAAATTGAAACAATCTGTAATTTTTCACAAAATGTGTTTTCAGTGCCACTGTGTTCTTTGTACTCCGTTGCATGTCCCTAGACTTTGAGGGGTCAAAGTCTTTCAAACGTAGATAGTACAAGGTCTTCGTGCCTCCACTGGAGTTCCAAAATTTAAAAGCTATGAGAAGTAATTTTTGTTGACTACAATTCTACTAGTTAAGAGCCTAATGCTGCATTTCATACTTATATCACAGATAAACTGTAATGCCTCTGTATTAATTGCACCTGAAACTTTTATTTTGTCAAAAACTGATGTTTTTGAGACTGTGCTTTACAAAGCACAAGTTCATTCATGCAAAGAAGAAAACAGCAGCCAACAAATGTAATGTAAACATGAACAACCATCTGAATATGAACGTGCCAGTTCGAAACCGGTGACGGCACTATTTGTGTAAATAAATACCATTACTAACAGTTATTGCTAGCTGTTTTCATCTTTGCATGAATCAACTAGCAAAAACTTTCTTATTGGCACATAGAAACAATCAGCTTCCAAGTATGGCTTTTAAGACGCTCGTTAATTTTTGTGATGATGTTAGCAACATAATTCTGTAGTATCAGAGTACCTTCTCAATTCTTTTTTATCTAGAACAGCTATGTACAAACAGATATCGACTGTTTCTTCACCCTCCTCACGAATATCAGATTTGTCACTTAGAACATTTTCCATCTCTGCTCTTCAAATGTTGAATTACTAAGCTTCATATTTCCTTTGGTTTGTAACTGGTTTTTCTATATTTAGATACAACTCATGTTTAGTCCAGCGGCATTAACTGTAAAAGCACACTTACTGTGTATAATATTTTAAAAAAATACTTTAGCATTAACTGTCAATTTAGCTTACATTTTAGCCATTATAGCAAACCATTTGAACTTGATCCCCCTCCACCAATCACTAATCGCTCTTCAGCCTAGTTTGCTGTGACCCATCACAGACTCCTCTCTTATGCCAATCCCTTCATCTTGGAGTAGCACCTGCATCTAACTTCCTCAATTATTTGCTGCATGTATTCCAAGCCTTGTTTTTCCCTGCAGTTTTTACTATCCACAGATCCCTCTAGTACCATAGAGGTTATTCCTTGATGGTGCTTTAATACACGTCCTATCATTATCTCCTTTCTTCTTGTCAATGTTTTCCATGTTTCTCTCCTCGTCAAGACTGCAGAGAACCTTCTCATTTCATATCTTATCAGTCCACCTAATTTTCAACATATTTCTATAGCATCACATCTCAAATGGCTTGATTCTCTTCTTTTCTGTTTTTCCTGCAGTCCATGATTCAAATATTGTGCTCCAGACAATCAATCTCATAAATTTCTTCCTCAAATTAAGGCCATTCTTTGATAATAGCAGATTTCTTATGATTCGAAATCTATTTGCCTGTGCTGGTGTACTTTTTTTTTTATACCCTTGCTTCATTCAGCATGTGTTATTTTGCTTCCAAGGTAACACAGTTTCTTTACTTCAGCTATTTTGTGGTTCTCAATGTTGATGTTAAGTTTCTCACTAATCTCATCATTAATGTTTTTATTTACTCTCCGTTCAAAGTGAGTGCTAACTAGACTGTTCATTTTATTCAACAGTTCCTTTAATTCTTCATCACTTTAACTGAAGATAGCAATGTCATCAACAGATCTTATAATTGATATCCTTTCTCCCTGAATTTCAGTTCCACTCCTGAACCTTTCTTTTATTTTCATAATTGCTTCTTCAATCTATAGACTGAGCATAGGAGTGAAAGACTACATCCATATCTTACAGCCTTTTTAATCCTAGCACTTCATTCTTAATCTCATTCTTACTTAATCAGTAATGATTCTTGTACATACTGCATATTACCTGTCTTTCCCTATAGCTTACACCTATTTTCCCAAGAATTTCAAACATTTTGCAGCATTTCACCTAGTTGAAGCCTTTTTCTAGATCTACAACCCTATGGAGGTGTCTTGCTCCATTACACGTGCAATGTCAGAACTTCTTCCCTGGTACCTTTATATTTCCCAAAGCTGAGGTGATCCTCATGTAACAGATCCTCAAAATTTTCCTTTTCCGTCTTATGTATGTTATTATTGTTAGCAACTTGGATGCCTGGTTTTCCTGGAAGTATGAAAGCCTGGATGTAAGAAATTTAAATGATGCAAACATGTTGGAATTACTAAATGTCACTAAAAATGTGAAATTGGCTGTTTCACTTTAATTTGGAATAATTTTCTTAAATTTTGTTTTTCTGGCAGACTAGATAATTTCCTAGCAACTGGGAAATAACATATACAACTAACATACTGCAAAAACACATGGTAATGATGCAATACAAAAATGTAAGATACTGTATTTGTTGGAAGATTTGATCTCTACACTGCTATCTGTTAGTGGTTTTTGCTCTATTTATTACGTTACATCATTATGTAGTGTGGGTATCTTGAAAATTAAGACACAGCATGCACTTGCAGTTGTTTCTTTGCTTTAGGTTTGGGAACAAGAGGTATAACTTCTCTGAACACAAGGTGTAGCCTCTCTTTGATACTAAACTTGAAATGTACTTATGAAAATCTTCTGTGTGTATGTTTGTGGCATATATAACTTGTAGGCCCCAGGAACATCCACACACTTGAGAAAAAGAAACAGGTTTTTAATTTTGGAATATACAGGCTGATTTGATGATGATGACGACGACAACTTTCAGGGATGGCGGAGAAGGGCAAATGTATCACTTCGTGGTGAGGGACTGTGGTCCAAAGACAACAGAGTTGAAAGGTACAAGCAAAAATCATTGTGATCCTCTACAATTGACCTCTTTTACTGCAAGCTCTTTGCTTTCCGTATTTTGGGAGGAGATAATACAGACCAAAACAATAAAATATTGTGTAGTAAACATGAGCTCTAAAATGTGTACCTTAAGAGGTATGAGCACTTTTTCAGTAGGAGAAATATATTTCACTCGGGCATTAGCTCCTAAGATATACATTTTAGAGCACATATTTTCTGGATACCTTTTTCTTGTTTTGGTCCATATTATCTCCTCCAAAAATATGGAAAGCAAAGGCTTGCAATTGAAGAGGTCCATTGTCAGAGGTATCATGATTTTTGCTTATAACTTTTGACTTGTTTGTTTCCAGACCAGGGTCCCATACATCAGATTGACACATTTACCCTTCTGTATCATTCCTGAAAGTTTGTATCATCATCACAGTATGAAGCTGTATAAGCAACACAAACTCTTCCATACTTGGAGCCAATTTGATACATCCAAAGTAGAAAACATTTCACACTCTAGCGGCATGTTAATGATTTAATAGTCTGTGTCAACACTGCATTGATGTTCTGTAAAAGAGTGAATAACCTACTAACATTGCCAAAGCAAATGTTAGAGCAAATAGGCAACAAAACCATGCTTAGCAGAAACTGCACCCAATCTGTAAAAATGTTTTATGGAAATTACAGTTACTGACAATGATTGCGGACATACTACAGCGTAAACAAGTTGTTCTCAGGTATATTTATCTATAGTTGTATTTTTAAATGGCCAGCCAGTGACAAATTTCCTGTGGCATCCTTGCTCCTTTCTCGTTTTCCTTAAGTTTTACTTTCTTATACAGCATTTTGCATCTTTTCCCACTTTCTTTTCATAGATATAAGCCATCTTATGCTCCAACATTCAAAAGATTGTAAATTTCCGAAATACTTTATACTCAACTTGTGAAGTTGTTCCGTGGTTAACATATCATGTTCAAATACAGGACCATCAGCACTCCTGTCTTATCTGTTCACAAATCCAAGGCAGGCAAGGGCATGACACCTTAGTAAGACACCCATATGTTGAAAACAACCTTCACTTGTGGCAGGTTAACTCTGTGAAATGTGGCCACTTCTTGTAACTCTATACATTTACTAATTGAAGAAAGGGGGATTGAGGTCCTCATGTTAGAAGTTAATGAACTTCTTGTAAGGTGTGAACTATATTTTCTTTTCTGTCCTAATAGCAAAAATTGGAACTGCCTGTATTGACTGTGTGTGTAAATGTCATATTACCACATATTGGTGAATATGTGCAATACACATTAAGATTGGTGAAGAAAAGTTCAGGGGCTGACAACAATTTTCACAAAATTTGGATATTAAGTAACTGCAGTAGTACTTTAAAGTTGAATATAATTATTATTTTTCAAGCTTCAAAACTGGACTGAAAAGTGCTTAAAATGAATGTGAATCACAGTCTCCAGTACAAAATTTGGACAACTCCACTGCAGCTCTGCTTCATATTCGGACAACTCTGACAGCAGCCAATAAGTTGACAAAAATGCCTCTCTGGCACTCTCACAATGCAGCGGCACATCCAATATGCCAAAGTCTCTTCTGCACGCTAGCGATAGATATGTTTACAAATGTTTGAAACATAACGTGAAGAAGGCAGTAGTTACATGGTCGTTACTTGTGTTGCATGGAGCATCTGTTTGTGTTTGCAACCCGAATGACTGTACTTCAGCGACATATATTTCTCGTAACCGTGAGTTATAGTGACCCAAGTGGAAGGGCGAAGTGTGAAGTCAAGAAACTGGCCCATGATCTGCTGCTTGCGGACAGAACAATTGTTTTCCGTAGTTACGCTCATTAACTATTTCGGGACTAAGTCTCAGCGGTTCCACATTGCATATTTCCTGAGAGTTATCTTCGCGGACCTTAGAAAACAAACCTTTGAAAATTAAGCTTTTGGATGATTTTTCTACTACTCATGCTTCTTCTCTCCAGTTATATGCAACCCACCTCAAACTTGTTTGTTTATTGTGGATTTCTTGCTCATTCTCTCCCATGGTTGCACTCCACTATGTTAAATTAGTAACACTGAATATGACAAAAAATATGTCTTCTAACAGTGTGTTGTCTATAGCGAAAGTTGTTTGGCAGTATCAAGTAGTTCATCAGCATCACAAGAATATTGTTTGCAAACTCACATGATGATTGAGTGAAGCTTAAATAAGGAAAGAAGATTAAGAACATACCACAATGTGTTTTTGATTGACATAACTAAGAGTTTTGTAATGCAAGCTATTTATTGATACTGATTCAGTTCTATCACTATCAAAAAGGCTATAAACTAATTTTTTAATGATGTGCCAAGCACACTGATTTAAAAATTGTACAGATTTGTTTAATAGACTGCCTTCATTTCAAACTTGGTAAACAGATCCTCACATGTGCAACAAAACCTGATAAGTGATAACTCGTAAATTCATTCACATATGTCGACCATATTGTTCACTCTGCATTAAAACATGAAGTGATATTTACTTTTGAGGTATGAAAAACCACTAGAAAAATATTTAGTATTCTACACCAATACCTCCCTACATACTATTAGATTTTTGTCCCTCTTGTAAAAAATTGGAAATATATAACGTACCCACTACAGTGCATTTATTTTGAAATAAAGAAATAATTTGGTAATTTCTAACTGGTTACTACAACCTGTGATATCAAAAACAACTGCAACACATAGGCTGCGCATCTGAAAGACTTCATAAATGTTGGAAAAAAAAGTGGAGACTGTTTTACCGGCCACGGGGTATAATTTGTTTGATTAGTGACAATCAAAGTGTAACATATTACTTGCTTTTTTTTGAATCGTGTTGGGGTTTAGGCCGCACCCTTTGGTAGTTCTAGAGTCCATGAAAAACGCGAGTCACTTGTCAATAGAAGCTCGCTGCTGGTATGCTTTCTGCTGCGCAAGCGTGTGCTTTGGCTCAGTACGTCTTCGGATGTTGTAACGAGTTGCTATAAATCTGGGAGGTACAATAACGATCGTATTTCACGTGCTAGTGACTGATCTCGTGCTTAAACGTCAGTGTCGTAGAAATCGCATTTTGTTGCAGTTTTTATAGGTTAGGTTTGCGCATTCGTTCCGTTTCGATCGCTTCGCTGTGACTGACGCGTTCGCGGTTGACAAGAGTTTGACTCGATGTAGGATTCGCGTCGTGACTTCGGTAGACGCTGTCGGACGTTAAAACCGGTACTATTTTCGCGTGTGTGGCCATGTTATGGCTGTAATCGGGACGGTAAGCGAAGCTACGCGAGCGAAAGTGAAGTTTTGAGGGGTGCTCGTTTAGCGCGTGAGTGGAAAATCAGACACGCCCCGTTGCTGAAATTCGACATCGAAACACCGGTGTTCGTGCGTGGCTTTTTTTTTTCCGTTCGCGTGTGTTCTGTGATAGCAGTGATCTGTGTGTGCAGTTCCGGCCGGCGACCTGCAGTGCTTGCTGTTGGGCGTTGCTAGTCACCAAACAGCTACGGCTTGTTACAGGAGAAGCAGCTTTAATAACACAGAAGATAGTACTCATCGAATATGGCAGACGACGAAGTACTCTTCGACGATGTCTATGAGTTGTGCGAGATCATTGGAAAGTAAGTACTACGCTGAAATACTGTATCAGAATTTGCTAGACTTCTTATCTAATCATCGGTCGTAACCATCTTAGGTGTCATAGTGCATACATTTTTTGCTGTGACAAAGATCGAGAAGAATGTAGATATGATTTTTTGAGAAGTGGTGCTCTGCCCTACCATGTTCGCCGACTTTCTTTAAGAGCGATAAATTTGCGTCTGAGTGATAGAAAACTATTACATTAAAATAATCAGTAACATAAATTCATGTGCATCTTTCTTAGTCTGAGTAGTTGCGCAACATAGGGCAGAATAAGCAGTCTTTCATTCTTGTTTATACTGTATGCTGAGGATGGCGTTTAAATGGACGTGACAGACAGTGTAGCCAACTATAAAACACAAATTCGTGCTTGTGCTAGTTCACAGGCTATGAAACCGTTACGGGGCACGGCTGTTTTCAGCTCTATAGTTCTTACAATGTGGGCTATAATGTGCTATTTAAACATTTACCCGCGCGTTTGACGTCCCCAAAGTCGTGAGCATTTGCCGCCCGCTAGCGATAGATATGTTTACAAATGTTTGAAACATAACGTGAAGAAGGCAGTAGTTACATGGTCGTTACTTGTGTTGCATGGAGCATCTGTTTGTGTTTGCAACCCGAATGACTGTACTTCAGCGACATATATTTCTCGTAACCGTGAGTTATAGTGACCCAAGTGGAAGGGCGAAGTGTGAAGTCAAGAAACTGGCCCATGATCTGCTGCTTGCGGACAGAACAATTGTTTTCTAAGGTCCGCGAAGATAACTCTCAGGAAATATGCAATGTGGAACCGCTGAGACTTAGTCCCGAAATAGTTAATGAGCGTAAGATCACTTGCTGAGAGTAAAGTCTTAAACGCCTTGATACTGTGGCAAACATAAGTTCCTCACACCACGGATTTTAATTCGGTTTGGAGCTACACATGGCCCAACACTAATACAGTTTACCAGATTTTACAGAAATTAGCTGAGGTAATAACATGATGCTTGTGCTTTCTGACTGCTCTATGGCACCTGTGACTACTACTACTACTACTACTACTACTACTACATGGGCATCTGGCTGAAAGACTGAGGGAGTTGGGTCTTCAGTTCTCGTAACACTGAACAGGTCTTTCAAAAGTCGTTTAGTAGGGTGTTCCGGTTGTAAACGCATTTTTCATTAACATAATTCATGGATGCTGGTTCGTACTCTTCGAATTCAACTAAAAGGTCCCTAATTAGTTTGGCTTGGTTGCCGGCCGACAACAGGTTGATAGTTTCAGCTCGGTCGTCTTCATTGTCAGGCTTTAGTTCCTTTTGCACTTTATTGAGATTTCATAATGCAGTACCCGTATAATTACTAGGGCCTACCCATACTGGGCATTCCGGCAGCTTAAAATTTTCGTAAAATTTGTGAATATTTTTACAGAATTGTTGACTGGAAAGGTCAGTGTGATGAGCATTAGATAAGTTACTGTTACATACCGTAGACACCAAACATTGAAAAAGTTCGGTTGGTGGAATTACGTCTAATTAGATTGATTTTTCTTATTTGGTTTTTAATTGTTCAAACGCTTGTTGAGGTCTACAAGGCGTGTGACTGAAGGAAACCGATATTAAAACTAGTAATTTCTTTTGAAAAACGGCACGTTTCTTGTGTGTAGCAAAACCTGTGTATGATAAGAACTCGATATTTACATCATAAAGTATCTGTAGAACTAGATAGTCCCACAAATACTTCCGTGAACATTCAAACACAATAGGAAGGACCATTTTTCCTGCTAACTACAGTGAGTCCAAAAAGTATTCGTCTACTTGTAATTTTAAAAAATCCAAGTACATGTCACGTGAAAGGAAGGGAACATAAAACGTGAACATCCAGTAATATGCAACGAACCTTGGTAAGCCATTTTTGATGGACAAGGAAATAAATACCTCCAAAGCGATAACAAATTTGACAAAATGGAGAATTTATTCAAGGGCTACTTCAAAAAGTATTCGTCCACTCATTTTTTAATTTACGATCTGAACATATTTGTTACAAAAAATATTTAGTGGGGTTTCCCTTTGCAGCATTACTGTTTGTAGTCGTCCGGGCGTGGACTTCAAGTTTGCCGTCAGAGGGGCTGGAATTTAGTCCCATTCATCTTGAAGTGCTTCTTTTAGGTCTCTCATGTTGGAAATGTCTTCTCCTGATGCTATCTTCAGTACTTTGCAAAGGTGTTCAATAGGAATGTCTGGGCTCTGAGGAGGGGTGTTGTTTCGGGCTATTGTAAAAGAGCGACAGCCTTGTATTTAGAGCCGCATGCTTTGGGTCGTTATCTTGTTGAAAAATGTGATTTCCTTGCGGACCTAATTTTTCTACCCAAGGATTCAAATTGTCCTTTAAAATGTTGATACACATACGGTGATCCATTGTACCTTCTATGAAATGTAATTTTCCAACGCCTGCAGCACTCACAGCCCCACACCATCAGGGAGCCACCACTGTGTTTAACCGTTGGCACAAGATTGCGTGGCAACATTTCTGCATTCATTTTACGCCCCACCATTTGCCTGCCATCCGACCCGGATAGTTATATTTACTCTCATCAGAAAATATTTCTCTATTCCAGAAGTCATCCTTTTTGAATCTATGTTCTCTCGCAAAATGAAGTTTCTTTAGACCCAGAATTTCTTGCGCGCTATCCGGCCGTGATACCTATGCGTTTTAAGGTATTTTTGATTGTGGTGGCATATACATTCTCTCCCCTGGACTCTTTAACTCCCCGCTGATTTGTAGGTTTCTTCTCTATTTCCCTCATGATAAATCTCACGTCTGCATCAAAGTGTGAGGGCGTCCGGTACGTGGTTGGTTTCTTAATGATTTTGTTGCGCAAAATCTATTATCGACTGCACCGTCGATTTAGGTCTCCCGACTACTTTAGCAATCTCGTAAGATGATTTGCACTCATTATGTAAGCGCGGAATAAGTTTCCTTTCGATCAGCGTCGTCTCACTACCCTTCCGGCCCATGGCGCTAATTGCACTGTATCGGCGCCGTTCAGAACCACAACAGGCGATAGAGTGGGGCCGCGCATAGCTGACTAAAGTGTGTGCTGTGGGTCAGCGTTATAGTTTAATCACTGTACGCGGAATTTCGGCATGTTCAGATGGTGGTCGAATACTTTATGAACTAGCTCTTGTATTAAATTTTCTATTTTGTTAAACTTGCTGTTGATATTGATGTATTTCTTTTCTTGCTTTTCAACAAAAATGACTTACTGAGGTACTTCTTGCATGACTGGCTCCTTAGATTTTGTATATCTTTTTCTAAAAGATATGCAGATAGACGAATACTTTTTGGACTCGCTGTATGTTGTTTCACACAGCATGATCCTAGTATTTTCTGTTCAGCCATTCATAGTCCGATTTATTTCCAACCTTAATTGTGTATAGAGGTTAAAAATTAATTCTAAAGGTTCTCTCGGAAAAAAAGGGGAGGGAGTAAGGCAGTAGTTCACATTCCCTTCTAGTTTCTTATTTTTGTGGTGGTATCGTTCTGCCTTTTTCAGGCTTGTGCCCTAGAATCCCGTGCCTTGTGTTTGCACTTACGGACAACATCAGCAATAGCTACTACGAACCCTACATGCTGATGGTGTTTGTATTTGGTTCTATACAGAATTTTCAACTGAGTTCAAACCTCTGTTAACCATATTATACTGTATACATATCTCCACAAATCGATTAGGCCTATCTACAGTGCAATATCATCACACTTGCTGTCGGAAAATCGTGAAACATATTCTGAAATCAAAGATAATGAGATACGTCGAACAGAATGGTCCCTATGCCAACCAACATATATTTCTAAAACATCAGTTACACCAAATCCAATTCGCGCTTTTCTCACATGAAATCTGGAAAGTCATGGATTAAGTAGAGGCTGTATTTCTTGAGATTCGAAAGCATCTGATTCACTACTACACCAAAGCTTGTTAACGAAACAAGTATATGGGGTATCGAAAGAAATTCGTAACTGTGCTGAAAATTTCTTGTTAAGGAGAACGCAGCATGTTGTCCTGGATCAACAGTCACTGACGAAAGTGGAAGTAACTTCAGGAGCGCCTCTAGGAAAATGTGTTGGACGTTTGCTGTTCATGTTTTATATTAAAGATCGTGCAGGCATTTCGCAAATCACGCAGTTATCTACAGAGTGACCCAAAAGTTCGTTAACATTTGAAAAATCAGCACTTTACGGAATACTGTAGGTGGGGATGTAAATATGGACACATTTGAAATGACATGGGGTTTTATCGAAACAAAAAGTCGCACAAGGTTAGGCTTTACAGAATCCACCGTCTACCGTAACTAAATAGGGTGAAACTGGTGTCTCCAGGCTCAGCCGCTGTGCATAACTCTGGTCGGAGAATAGTTTAGATTGTGACCTAGGATGGAGAGGTTATTAGCGAATTCAGTGCTAAACGATGACCGCCCAATAACTAAAGAACCATTTCCTCACTCGCGGGCACTAAAGCCATCTTCCCACGAAAGTTCCGCTCCAAATTGCCCATCACATGACACGGAGATTAGTAGGCGTGCAGATGAAAGAACATCCTCGCTAGGCTGATGAGTCGCAACATATGTTGGGACATACGTCGAAAATCGCACGTGACACACGATTCCTTCTGCGCAGATAGTGGTATTCTCGTAATGTAAATGTTGAGATGGGAAGAAACGTACCTCACGTTCGGTATACAGATGACCCTGATCATAGGGCACGTGTTTTCCGTACGTAGTCCCACTGGGAACGTGTACGTCAGGCTGTTAATAACCCCGTCCATCCAGTTTTGTGTGCTTTGCTTCTCTCTATTGAGACAAATGCCAGGGTGGCTCCGTTAGAAAGGAGACGACAGATTTCATTCCCCATGCGTCCCCTGATACGAGCAAGAGCAGTCTCTCTCTCTCTCTCTCTCTCTCTCCCTCTCTCCCTCTCCCCCTCCTCCCTCCCCCCCCCCCCTCCCCGGCCTCTAATAATGTTGTCCTTTCAAACTCTTCAAAGAACACGTCACACATATGTTTGTATATATGTATTATTTTATATTGAAATCAGTTAATGTTGTAAAATCGTAAATTGCTGTGCTTCAGATTCTATCGGATCATATCCTTTTTGCAATATTCATGGTTTTCAGGCATTAAGGACTTGGGGAGAGTCAGTCAGCTTCATCTAGGGACTCGTTACCGTTCTGTTTAGTCTCTTAAGTGCCAAAAACAAATCTTAGTGTCATTTTATTCCTGAATATCAACATTTTGCACGTTGCGCTTTTCGTAAGTTATCTCGAATCAGTGGATGATTATGGGTAAGACATTGGGGTTGTACATTTAGATCCTAGTGGTTTCTCTTGTAATACTTGTACTTAGTTTCCTTGTGTCCCGGACCGTTCTCCTTGAAACCAACGCAAAGATACGCTCGGCGAAAACCGTTAATCACACAGTGAGAAGGTAGGGAGAGGTAACGCTCTAGACTCGGTGTGCGGGAGAAGTAGTGCTCGACTCTTCATCCTACCACTGTGATTTACTACCACAAATCCCCTAAACCGGCTTAGAATGACCACAGCAGATTTAATTCATTTCTGTCCAACTGGTTTGTTAAGAACGCACTATGGACATCTGACTCTCATGTGCGTAGAGCTTAGTTTTAGATGTTAGAAAGTGAAATTCAGGCAGGAGTAGTCATCAAAACGTATATGTATTTATCCGAAACCACTGAAAAACAGCCTAAACTCAAAGTGCATGAGATCGCTGCGGCAGACAGGCGGTCATTAATGTGATGGGCGGATTCGATCCAGGTCTGACTCACTTCCTCAGTTCCGAGAAAGGGAGTGTAACCCCACGTTCTGCGTCAGCAAATGTACCACGCTAACGCAGAGGTGTCGCAGGCGGAGGGGAAAGCCAAATTAGTATTCGCGAGGGGCAGAGACGAGGCTGTCGTCCATTTACCACAGTTCACTGTCACTATAGCATCCGTAAATTGTTTCAGACCGGTGCTGGGAGGGCTCCTTGTCAAAGCCCAAACCGCATTCATTCACATTACCTGTATTCCAAAAACAGTTAAGTTTTTATAGCGGTCTTGTTGGCGGGACATGGAACACTTGCAATAAGGATGTCTTCAGAAATAATTCCGCTATGCCTCTCACGAAGAATGGTTTTTATAGAATGGAGGGGGCATTCATTCACATTACCTGTATTCCAAAAACAGTTAAGTTTTTATAGCGGTCTTGTTGGCGGGACATGGAACACTTGCAATAAGGATGTCTTCAGAAATAATTCCGCTATGCCTCTCCCGAAGAATGGTTTTTATAGAATGGAGGGGGTTATGAGACAAGCTAAAATAACGATAAAGCATTTTGGAGCAGTATTTTTTAACTGCGGCCGAGCGGTTCTAGGCGCTTCAGTCTGGAACCGCGCGACCGCTACGGTCGCAGGTTCGAATCCTGCCTCGGGCATGGATGTGTGTGATGTCCTTAGGTTAGTAAGGTTTAAATAGGTCTAAGCTCTAGGGGACTGATGACCTCAGATGTTAAGTCCCATAGTGCTTGGAGCCATTTCTTTAAACTGCGTAAACATTTTGTCCGTCAGCCTGTAATGAAACAGCTTTCGATTACCATGTACCAGATTAAAAGAATGATTTAAGAGGATAATTATCGTGACAATAAAAGCCGCTACCAACAGAGCGTAAAGACGGCGGACTAATCAGAATAATGAAAGGTCCGCATGCCGTGTTACCGATTATTGCGGTATGTTCTGCCAGTCGTAAAAGGCGACGAAAAGAACAAACCACTAATAGGGCTAACCCCCCCCCCCCTTTTAGTGTGATTAGTTGGTTCAGGACAGAACTAAAGAAGCCTCGAACAAGCGCCGTCATGGTCGGGGACGACGCTTGATACATGTTCAATTACCCGAAAGTTCCTAAATGCAATATAACACATACCGTACAGTTAATAGGAAGTGACGCTTGATCAAGGTCCGCGTCACTTTCCATTCTCAACCAGACTTAACGTCTGAGAAAGTAAAGAAAAAATAATAATAATAATAATAAGGCCCGGGAAAAGAATAGGCCTCCGGTATGTTCTGCCAATCGTAAAAGGCGACGAAAAGAACAAACCACTAATAGGGCTAACCGCCCTTTTAGTGTGATTACTTGGTTCAGGACAGAACTAAAGAAGCCTCGGACAAGAGCCGTCATGGTCGGGGACGACGCTTGAACCCTATGCCCGCCCACAATGGTAACGACACTGCTAGCCAACTGGAAAATGATTTAAATCCAAATAGAGGTGTTTTGCAGGATATGCTTCCTGCAACCACCCTAGAAGGAAAACAAAGACAGAGGATGAGATGGTCAGATGAAGTTAATCGACACCTCATGTTCTGTTATTACCAAGCAACAAACCTAGGAACCAATACAACTGGATACAGATCACAAGTATACACAACATTTATTACCAGATACCCAGAATTAAAATTTTTAACAGAACAACGACTAGCTGATCAGATCCGTGTAATAATCAAAAATAACAGGATACCCCAGTCAGAATTAGAAAACATCAAACAACAAGTACAACAAATACTGGAACAAAATAATGTGCAATCAGAAGAAGAAGAAGAAAATACAGTAATGGACTCAAACATCCCAGAGCAAACAAACAAAGAACAACACGCACCAATTAAACAATCAGAGGAAAACGAAATCTTGCGACAGCCACCAGAACAAGCACAAATAGAACACGAAGTGACACACATGTTAGATATAGAAGAAAAATTTCAGCTAACATATATAGAATACAAAGACACAAATACAGACATTAGACCATTCTTGCATAGACCACCAAATAACCCACAAGTCGAAACAACAATAAAAACTATCAACACAATCATACACAACAAAATAAATGAAAATACAGCTATGGAAGAGTTACAACTACTGGTTTATATAGGAGCACTCACTACACTAAATATACACACTAGGCAGAGATCAGAACCAACCAACACACAGAAGAAACCCACAAAACCAGCATGGCAACACAGGCTACAGATCAAAATAGAAAAACTGAGAAAAGACATCGGACAGCTAACACAATTTATAAGAAATGAAATATCAGACAAAAAACGAAAAAGGTTAGGTAAAATCTCACAACAAGAAGCAATAGAGCAATTAGACGAAAAGAAGCAGAAATTACAAGCATTGGCCAAACGACTCAGAAGATACAAAAAAAGTGAAAATAGAAGGAAACAAAACCAAACATTCAACACAAACCAAAAGAAATTTTACCAGACAATAGATAACACACACATTAAAATAGACAACCCACCAAACATAACAGAAATGGAACACTTCTGGAGCAACATATGGTCAAACCCGGTACAACATAACAGGCATGCACGGTGGATACAAGCAGAAACAGATACGTACAAGATGATTCCACAAATGCCTGAAGTGATAATTTTGCAACATGAAATCACCCAAGCAATTAATTCTACTCACAAATGGAAAGCCCCTCGAAAAGATAAAATAGCAAATTTCTGGCTAAAGAAGTTCACCTCAACACATTCACATCTAACTAAATTATTTAACAGATTGCAGACCCATACACATTCCCTGATACACTTACACATGGAATAACTTATCTGAAACCTAAAGATCAAGCAGACACAGCAAACCCAGCTAAATATCGCCCCATAACATGCCTACCAACAATATACAAAATATTAACTTCAGTCATTACACAGAAATTGACACATACAACACAGAACAAAATTATAAATGAAGAACAAAAAGGCTGTTGCAAAGGAGCACGAGGATGTAAAGAGCAACTGATAATAGATGCAGAGGTGACATATCAAGCTAAAACTAAACAAAGGTCGCTACACTACACATACATTGATTACCAAAAAGCTTTTGATAGTGTACCCCACTCATGGTTACTACAAATATTGGAAATATACAAAGTAGATCATAAATTGATACAGTTCCTAAACATAGTAATGAAAAATTGGAAAACCACACTTAATATCCAAACAAATTCAAATAATATCACATCACAGCCAGTACAGATTAAGCGTGGAATATACCAAGGAGACTCATTAAGTCCTTTCTGGTTCTGCCTTGCTTTGAACCCACTATCCAACATGCTAAATAATACAAATTTTGGCTACAATATTACTGGAACATACCCACACAAAATCACACATTTGTTGTACATGGATGATCTAAAACTACTGGCAGCAGCAAATCAACAACTCAACCAATTACTAAAGATAACAGAAGTATTCAGAAATAATATAAATATGGCTTTTGGAACAGACAAATGTAAGAAAAATAGCATAGTCGAGGAAAACACACTAAACAAGAAGATTACATAATGGATAACCACAGCGACTGCATAGAAGCAATGGAAAAAACAGATGCCTATAAATATCTAGGATACAGACAAAAAATAGGAATAGATAATACAAATATTAAAGAAGAACTAAAAGAAAAATATAGACAAAGACTACCAAAAATACTGAAAACAGAATTGACAGCAAGAAACAAGACAAAAGCTATAAATACTTACGCTATATCAATATTGACCTACTCATTTGGAGTAGTGAAATGGAGTAACACAGACCTAGAAGCACTCAATACACTTACACGATCACAATGCCACAAATATAGAATACATCACGTACATTCAGCAACAGAAAGATTCACATTAAGCTGAAAGGAAGGAGGAAGGCGATTTATCGACATAAAAAACCTACAGTATGGACAGGTAGAAAATTTAAGAAAAGTCTTTATAGAACGCGCAGAAACTAGCAAAATACACAAAGCAATCACTCATATAAATACATCGGCTACACCACTGCAATTTCATAACCACTTCTACAACCCTTTAGATCACATAACATCAACAGATACGAAGAAAGTAAATTGGAAGGGGAAGACACTACATGGCAAGCACCCGTATCATCTAACACAGCCACACATCGATCAAGACGCATCCAACACATGGCTAAGAAAAGGCAATATATACAGTGAGACGGAAGGATTCATGATTGCAATACAGGATCAAACAATAAACAACAGATATTACAGCAAGCATATTATTGAAGATCCCAATACCACAACAGATAAATGCAGACTTTGCAAACAACAAATAGAAACAGTAGATCACATCACAAGCGGATGTAAAATACTAGCAACTACATAATACCCCAGAAGACATGACAATGTTGCAAAAATAATACATCAACAGCTTGCCTTACAACATAAACTTATAAAACAACACGTTCCCACATAAAAGTATGCACCACAAAATGTACTGGAGAATGATGAATACAAATTATACTGGAACAGAACCTTTATAACAGATCAAACACCACCACATAACAAACCTGACATCATATTCACCAATAAAAAGAAGAAATTAACACAACTAATCGAAATGTCCATACCCAATACCACAAATATACAAAAGAAACCAGGAGAAAAAATTGAAAAATACATCCAACCGGCTGAGGAAGTAAAGGACATGTGGCATCAGGATAAAGTTGACATTATACCAATTATACTATCAACTACAGGAGTCATACCACACAATATCCACCAGTACATCAACGCAATACAGCTACATCCAAACGTATATATACAACTACAGAAATCTGTAATTATTGATACATGTTCAATTACCCGAAGTTCCTACATGCAATGTAACATATATCGTACAGTTAAAAGGAAGTCACGCTTGATCAAGGTCCGCATCACTTTCCATTTTTAACCAGACATAACTTCTGAGAAAGGAAAGACATATTATTATTATTATTATTATTATTATTATTACTTATGTTGACAGGACCCTTCTACATAAGCGCAAAAAGCTACAAACACGCCGTGATTTTTAGATTGCTCTAAGCATGTTGTTGTGTAGAAAAGTCCTTCCGTACAACGTGATCCCTTAGTGAAAGATCGACGAACTGACAACAAACAGTTCATTTGCAAGACACATCACACTGTCACGTCTGTCCAAAATTTGCAGGAAGAAAAACCTGTCGATATGCCAGATTTCAGTAGTGATGAACATGGGCGTCGGAAGGAATTTATCCAGAGGGGGCTTAGACAAGACTCTAAAAATGCCTTTTTCTATATATAAAGGAATTGTGCAGTTTAGAGACATCTCATGTCACGAGAATAAAATGTTACAGATGTCTCAACAAACTTAAATCTCAGAGAATTGATGGTTTTATTTTATCCATTTTCGTCGGAGACACCGCAGCTGTTTTCGAAACTACACTGTAGTAAATCCTGCAACCAGCAACAAGTTTCTTTTAAACGATTTTATTAAAAATGCTTGTTGCTGGTTGCAATACTGTATTTTCTACAACAGAATTGATCATTATCCACTCAACAAAAATTTTAAATCAGATACACAGAGGTATAAAATGTCTGACACATAGCAAAGTAAAATTTCCAAGTAGATTGTAAAAGTTTCCCTGGTTCAGAAACGAAAACGACCAAACTGAAAATAACCAGCGATAATGATAGATACCTCTGACAAATGGTTCAAATGGCTCTGAGCACTATGGGACTCAACTGCTGAGGTCATTAGTCCCCTAGAACTTAGAACTAGTTAAACCGAACTAACCTAAGGACATCACAAACATCCATGCCCGAGGCAGGATTCGAACCTGCGACCGTAGCGGTCTTGCGGTTCCAGACTGCAGCGCCTTTAACCGCACGGCCACTTCGGCCGGCATACCTCTGACAGCTGAATACATGTACCGGTACTGTTGTTGCTATAAATGTAGACTATGCAACTTTCAGGGGTGGTAGTATCGACCATAAAAAGAAAGTGTCCACTAAACATGGGCTCTAAAATGCATACTTGTGAAGCTATAAGCACTTGTTTATCTTCGCTAGTGTGAAACATCTCTTTTGAACAAGTACTCGTAGTTCTTGAGCTATGCATTTTAGAGTCCACGTTCACTGGACATTTTTTCTTGTATACGTCCACACTACCACCTCTGAAAGTTGCCTATAGTACAATCTTAGCAACAACATGCATTCGACTGTCACAGGTATCAGAACGGTTTTCGCTTATAACTTTAGACTCGTTCCTTTCCGGTACCGGGACACTTACCTCAAATTGATATTAATATAACCTTCCCCATCATCCTTGAAAGTTTGTGACATCACGGAATTACCCTGTATATACATACATTTACAGGCGCCGGCGCAAATAATTCTATGCTCTTTAAGCATCGTTGGATGACGTTTCCGGGCATAGGTTCCTGTTCAAAATATGTTCTCACTCCCCTCTACAAGTCCCAGAAGTTTGTAACAGGAATCTCCGAACACATTGTATATCATCAGTTTTTTCACGTATTGAAGTACACTCCTGGAAATGGAAAAAAGAACACATTGACACCGGTGTGTCAGACCCACCATACTTGCTCCGGACACTGCGAGAGGGCTGTACAAGCAATGATCACACGCACGGCACAGCGGACACACCAGGACCCGCGGTGTTGGCCGTCGAATGGCGCTAGCTGCGCAGCATTTGTGCACCGCCGCCGTCAGTGTCAGCCAGTTTGCCGTGGCATACGGAGCCCCATCGCAGTCTTTAACACTGGTAGCATGCCGCGACAGCGTGGACGTGAACCGTATGTGCAGCTGACGGACTTTGAGCGAGGGCGTATAGTGGGCATGCGGGAGGACGGGTGGACGTACCGCCGAATTGCTCAACACGTGGGGCGTGAGGTCTCCACAGTACATCGATGTTGTCGCCAGTGGTCGGCGGAAGGTGCACGTGCCCGTTGACCTGGGACCGGACCGCGGCGACGCACGGATGCACGCCAAGACCGTAGGATCCTACGCAGTGCCGTAGGGGACCGCACCGCCACTTCCCAGCAAATTAGGGACACTGTTGCTCCTGGGGTATCGGCGAGGACCATTCGCAACCGTCTCCATGAAACTGGGCTACGGTCCCGCACACCGTTAGGCCGTCTTCCGCTCACGCCCCAACATCGTGCAGCCCGCCTCCAGTGGTGTCGCGACAGGCGTGAATGGAGGGACGAATGGAGACGTGTCGTCTTCAGCGATGAGAGTCGCTTCTGCCTTGGTGCCAATGATGGTCGTATGCGTGTTTGGCGCCGTGCAGGTGAGCGCCACAATCAGGACTGCATACGACCGAGGCACACAGGGCCAACACCCGGCATCATGGTGTGGGGAGCGATCTCCTACACTGGCCGTACACCACTGGGATCGTCGAGGGGACACTGAATAGTGAACGGTACATCCAAACCGTCATCGAACCCATCGTTCTACCATTCCTAGACCGGCAAGGGAACTTGCTGTTCCAACAGGACAATGCACGTCCGCATGTATCCCGTGCCACCCAACGTGCTCTAGAAGTTGTAAGTCAACTACCCTGGCCAGCAAGATCTCCGGATCTGTCCCCCATTGAGCATGTTTGGGACTGGATGAAGCGTCGTCTCACGCGGTCTGCACGTCCAGCACGAACGCTGGTCCAACTGAGGCGCCAGGTGGAAATGGCATGGCAAGCCGTTCCACAGGACTACATCCAGCATCTCTACGATCGTCTCCATGGGAGAATAGCAGCCTGCATTGCTGCGAAAGGTGGATATACACTGTACTAGTGCCGACATTGTGCATGCTCTGTTGCCTGTGTCTATGTGCCTGTGGTTCTGTCAGTGTGATCATCTGATGTATCTGACCCCAGAAATGTGTCAATAAAGTTTCTCCTTCCTGGGACAATGAATTCACGGTGTTCTTATTTCAATTTCCAGGAGTGTATATTGTTAGAAACCTTACAGATACAACAAAAACAAGTCGGCGACATTATTAGTACTGACATTAAATGAGTCGAGGGTACGCAACTAAGAGCGCAAATAGTGTTGCATTCTTCGTAGTCTCAGTTCGCTATTATTGACTTCACGCGGAGTCGCTTAAAACGAGAGGCGCCGCTGCAGACTTCCTCATGAACAGCGTATTCACGTAGAATATCATTCAGCGCATTGCGCACTGATGTCTTCTCCCCTATTTCGCAATGAACGGCGAAGAAATGGAAGGTGAAATGACCAGAGGAACCTGCACAGCCAAGAGTGAACCTTGCGAAGAGCATAAAAGAGCCGTTAGAGCGAAAGTTTTTGGGTTCTACGGATGAACAAGCTTACAGTGCCGCATAATCGTACGCTTTCCTATTAGATTGTTTCCCATTTTTTATTCTGGACATGTCTTTGAAATTAAACTTTCTTCCAGACTTCAGAACTATAAGATCACACATGGGACCTGTTTACCTATTTCGGTGGCTGAAATTACTGTTAATGGGTATTACTTGTAGCGATGTTTAATTACATTGGAATATGTAATGCCGTGTTCTTGTTGCGAACTGCAGAATGTGAGAATAAATATGCTGCAAAAAATACCTATCGATATATTTGTAAAGCTCCATGTGCTCTTGACATTTTCCACCTTCTGGTTTTGACATTATGGAACCAATGATAATTAATTGAAATCCTCAGCTGCCGACAGGTATTGTTGATATACCTCGATGTGGACAGCTGAAAATGTGTGCCCCGACCGGGACTGGAACATGGGATCTCCTGCTTACATCGCAGACGCTCTATCCGTCCTTTTTGGCAATTTGTTCGTTGTTGATCGTTGTTTGGTCGTTGCGGACGTGACAGTGACATCCGTTCAAGTTAGTTTGTTGATCCTTCCACTTTTTATTTTTTTTATTATAGAGGTCAACCGGCTCTCTGACCGAACACGCTGAGCTATCGTGCCGGCGAACCATCTGACCCACCGAGAACACAGATGAATAGCGCGACTGCAGGGACTTACCCCTTGCACGCCTCCCGGAAGACCCACATTCCCAACTGTCAACAATCTACATACGTAATGTTCCTAATAGATATTTTGTCCATCCACTCATTACTCGCGCACACTAAGGTGACGATTCCCGTAAGAGTTCGGGCAACCTGTACGCATTCGCACAGATGAAGGTCAATGGCCGGGTAGCCTTTAACTATATGTAAAGATAGAGGGTCTACCATGTAAGCAGGAGATCCCGGGTTCGAGTCCCGGTCGGGGCACACATTTTCTGCTGTCCCTATCGAGGTATATCAACACTACCTGTCGGCAGTTGAGGGTTTCAATTAATTATCATTTATTCTAGAGAAGCTGCATGGTCATCAGTGGTATCTGTTCTTTCGAGAACAGTTACTGTCTTCATATTATGGAAACAGCTTCAGAATCAATCGGATGAAATTTTATTTAAAAGACTCACAAGGTACGTATAAAAGTACTGTACCTCAATCCAGAAAATTGTTTCGTAATTTGTGTAGGAGAAGCACATCGTTTAGAGAACAGTTCAAGGCGATAGTTGATCAGTGCTATTGAAAATTTAGCAAAGAATACGAGGTTAATCCCAAAAGTAAGGTCAGTATTTTTTTAAGTACATAGACCTGTTTATTTCTGCAATGGTTTGCATGAGTTTACAGCTTGAACATTCAGCTATTTTTCAACATAATCACCATTTCTGTCGATGCATTTTTGTAGACGCTGTGACAGTTTTTGTATACCCATGTCACCCCAGCTCGCGGCCATGCTGTTCAGAAAGTTATGAACCTTGTCGGAGCTGAATCGCTTTCCGGCCAATGTTCTTTTAACCTAGGGAACAGGTGACAGTCACTGGGCGCCAAATCAGGACTATTGGGTGGGTGGGTGGGTGGGTGGGTGATTATGTTCCACTGAAACTGTTGCAGGAGAGCAACGGTTTGCCGAGCGATGTGTGGGCGAGCGTTGTCATAGAGAATGTGTACGCCCTTGCTCAACATTCCTCTTCTCTTGTTCTGAATTGCCAGTTTGAGTTTTTTTAGAGTCTCACAGTACCTGTCTGCGTTGATTGTGGTCCCAGCGATTCAGCTCCGACGACGAGGTGAAAGAAGAGGTTCACAACTTTCTGAACAGCATGGCGGCGAGCTGGTATGACATGAGCATACAAAAGCTGCCACAGCGTCTACAAAAATGCATCGGCAGAAATGGTGACTATGTCGATAAACAGCTAAATTTTAAAGCTGTAAACTGATGTAAACCATTGTAGAAATAAACATGTCTATGTACTTATAAAAAAATTCCAGACCTTACTTTCGGGATTACCCTCGTAAATTTAATCCTACTTCTCACAGTAGTTTTATAGGCATACATTAGGTCAGAGTTTTAAAGTTGGGTATCGTTCAGTAATTTCACGGTAGTTGACACAAAACATAGATTATAATCTTATAATTTATTCTTAATAGTACTTATTCGTCCGATGCTACGCGAATCGCTTGTGCTTCATCATTTTAACTAAGGATAGGATTCCACAGATTGGCTTCTTAACATATTTATTTTGAAATTAAAATATTATTCAGTTCGGTCTTCTTGTTTATACTTCATGACCCCTTCAAGCGCAGTGTTCAGCCTGTCGTTGATGTAAGTTTCAAAATAGTGTGAAATGTGATGCCACTGCCAGGCAGAAGCCAAGAATAATTGTTTACACTACGTCCAGATTGAAAGTGTAAAAGTGAGTAAATCAGAACGAGATACACATCCATCTGATACCTTGGGCTACCAGTAGTTCTGCTTTTAGCACGAGTTCTCTCATCGTAATCTGCATCTAAGAGTACATAGATTCTGTGAAGACCTGTGAAGTGCATGGCAGAGGGTACTTAGCACCAAATTTTAGAGTTTCGTCTCTTTCAAATCGTGTATGGTGCTTAAATGCCTTTGTACGCGGTGTAAATACACTCGTGTTAAAACAGAACACCTTGAAGACTAGGGATTATCCTCGTAAAGTTAATCCTACTTCTTAATTTTCTTAACAACATGTCTACTTAGACTCTCAATAAATCAGTTCTCACCAAGACATCACTTTGGATTTGAAGCAGCAGCATTATATTGACACTTCGTAGACGTAGTATGATTATTCTTATACATTTCTATTTATTGACGTTCATATTCATAGGACATGTACATTATGTTCTGCAGAAATGATAGCATTTCAGTCGCCGCGGTTCAGAATGTGTCCTGTTGTCTATTAGGCACAAGGTCCTCCGTGGACCCTGTTAAATTGTTCCATGCGTGATGGGATCGATGCGTTTGGCGTGAATGGCGTTCGCAGTATGGCCATCCGTGCTTTATTCACCTGGTTTCAAAGTTTATCTGTGGTGGTTGCTACTAGGTCACTGCGCTGGACCCGTCGTTTCACCATAGCGCACACATTTTCGATTGCTGAAAGTCTGGAGACCTGACGGCCCAGGGCAAAAGGCTGACATCCTGTGACACGAAGAAGGCAAGTACTATGAGAAAAAGCACAGCCACAGCTGTATCTTGAGAATGTCTTTATTCTCCCCAAATGCAGACAACACCGTGTCGAGTGTAGACTCCTGATGAAAGGATCCCACAGGGAATGCCCAAAGGAAATCACATAGTCTTCAGGCAGTGGTGGTGACTGAGGATGGCGGTAACGTGCCGCCGAAACTAGTCGTGTGCTACAATAGACATTGTCAAGTACAGCTGTGGCGGTTCTTCTTCTCATATATATATATATATATAATATATATATATATATATATAATCACCAGCTGAAGGCCCTCGTCCAAGCAGTAAGATGAACATCCGTAAACTGAACAAGCCACGTGTTCGTGTAGCAACATGTGATAGTGCATTGTGTCTTCCTGAAAAATGTTGCCCGGGATGTTGTGCAGAAAGGGTATGACTACGTGTTGCAGGATGCCATTCACGTAGGTCAGAGTGCCATAGACTCGCATCAACGGTGATTCGCGGTTATATCCGATAGCACCCCACACCATAAGGCCTTGTGTTGGCGCTGATGTCTTTTGTGCGAATGCAGTCACTGTGATGCCGCTCCCCTTGCCTGCGGCGAACGAAAATGCGGCCATCATTTTGAAACAAACAGAACCTGGATTCTTCCAAAAACACTGTCTGATGTCATTCCTGTCCTCAGTAACATCGTTACATACACAACGGCCGTCTAGCATATTTCCGCCCACTCGTCAACAGTAGGCGGAGGACGCGCACGTAACTTGCACGCCACAGTCGAGGACGCACATCTGTCGTGCAATGCCATTCGGGTGAGGTGTCGATCTTCTCGGAGGAGTGGTCTGGGTGGTGCCACCTGACCCATATCGTCGTGTTCTACGGCCTCCCGTGAACCATTCTGCACACAAACGTTGCACTGCCGAAACACGTCGTCCCGCATGAGCTTCAATTGCCCAGCTGGATGGATCACCTTCTCTCGCCAATAATGCGCCCTGTTTCAGACTCCCTGATTTTACGGTACATTTCGCGCTTACATCTACGAGGCATCCTGCACGTATGTTCAAGTCACACTGATCCATTGCATTCGGTTTATAGCGACAACGAGAGACGCAAGCACATTTTACTGGTAGCTGGTGTTGCGCCGTGATATTGATGTTGACCTCGAACCCGCAATTCGACATGTTTTAAATGCTAATCATTTCTGCAGAACATACGTCATGTGTCTAGTCGTTAAATTCCTTTTTTTCTTCCTCTCTTAACGTGAGTATAGTTTAATCGTCTTCACGATCGCTACGGAAGCGACTGGCAAGGGCTGTCAAATATCTCTCGATCCATAACTCGAAACTAGCTGTTGGAACTTGGTAGCTAGGTTTTCGTGGGATTATCTGCGTCTGTCTTTAAGTGATAGCGAGTTAAGGTTTTTCGACATTTCCGGGACGCTCTCCCGTGAGTCAAACCTGTAACCATTCGTGCCGTCCCTTCTACGTATACATTAAAATCACCTGTTATTCCGGTTCAGTGTGGGATCCTAAATGTCAAATTCGATTTTAGTCGGATGTATGTCTGCTAATGACGTCGACAGAGCCTTCATACGTCGCTCAACTTATCTGAAGATACACGGACCAATCACATTAACGTGACAACCGCCCATTTTCGACGCCAACGTGCAATAACCACTCGCAGACGCCAGGTAGCAGCACAAGCAGTGGAGGGTACATAAATCGTGTTGGGGGGAGGCGGACAACAGTACAGTCGTTGTCATAATCCGGGAACGGAGTAATTTGTCGGACGTCCAAAAGGGCATGATCATTGGCTTTCGGGCTAAGGGTGAAAGTATTTCCGAAATGGCTAAGATTGTAAATTGTTCGCATGCAACCGTGGTCAAAGTACACCGTGCATGGTAAAATGGCGCTATCCGAAACCGGCAACCAGGCAACTGTGATGCGCCACGTGGCGTAGATAACAGGGGTGGACTACGTTCGGGGAGGTGGGTACGGGCAAATAGAGGAGCACCTGTCGAGCAGCTGACCGCCCAAATGAACAAGCGGCTACCAATAGTTGTTGCTTATGAGCCTCTGCAGCAGGCGCCTGATTCATGGAACCATGCAGACTGCTGTTAATCGGCGACGAAGGCGGAATTTGAACGCCAGTACCGCCACTGGAATTTGTCTGAATGACCACAGATGGCCCTTCCAGATGAATCACATTTTATGCTCTATCGGACAGATGGCCATTGGCGTGCACTCGTGAAACTTTCGAAATAAAACAAGCAGGAAGCGTTACCGTCTAGGAAATGTTCTCGTGGCATTCTCGTCATTCTGGAAGGTACAGTTGACCAACGCAAGTATGCAGCTATCCTTGGGGGCCATCAGCACCGGTACGTGCAGTTTGTATTTCCTCGGCACGATGGCTTCTGCCAGCAGGACAGTGCAACATGCCATAGAATTCGCAGTGTATGCGCTTGGTTCGAAGAGCATCAGAACGAGTTTACCGTACTCCCCTGGCCACCACACTCTCCGGATTAAACCAATCGAGAGGCTGCGGTACCATCTCTATCGGGCTGTTTGCGACACCTAGTGCAGGTGGCACGGCACTGGAGTCGTCATGGCTTCGAATGACTGTCGGTACCGTCCAGGAGGTCACAGACTCCTGCACGTCTGGCAGCGGTTCGCGCTACAAAATGTGGTTATTCAGGCTGGACTGTGTAAGTAACTTGTCTCTTCGCTCTTGGATTTCTATTCACCAACATTGGGATCATGGTGACTAACCACATGTGATAGATCCTTGCACTAGCCGGAGATGATGCATTACGTATGCACATTTGGTAGACTCTTGACGCCTTTGCTTAAAGAACGTTCACAGTCGGAACAACTTTCGAAATGAGACGTTTCAGACGCCTCGCACACTCACATTGAAAATCCGTTACCTTATTATGTAATCATACAATTGCTATACCCAATCATCTGAGAATTTCCTTTGCACTTTCCGAGGAGCGTATAATGGGCTGTAGTTTACAGTTCTTTCTGTAAGGTTTACTAAGCTCATGAGCAATTGAACTATAGATAGTTACTATAACGGAGAAACAGCTATCCTGCTGCCACGGCGAATGGAATAATTCAAGGTGTTACACAGTTGAGGTTTCAGCCTTTGTCCTGACCGAATACGTGACAGGAAGGACAAGACGCGCGACATAAGCACATTTGATCGCTACCAGGTATGGGTCGTGCGGGCACGCCTCATTCAGGAACGTACATGAGATCTGAATTCATGGGGAACCAGAACAAATGTTGTCGGCAACAGCCTGGCGACATTGTTAATCATCGCCACCTGTCGCCGATAGTAAAAGCGTATAGAAGCGCTGTTGTTGTTGTGGTCTTCAGTCCTGAGACTGGTTTGATGCAGCTCTCCATGCTACTCTATCCTGTGCAAGCTTCTTCATCTCCCAGTACCTACTGCAACCTACATCCTTCTGAATCTGCTTAGTGTATGCATCTCTTGGTCTCCCCCTACGATTTTTACCCTCCACGCTGCCCTCCAATACTAAATTGGTGATCCCTTGATGCCTCAGAACATGTCCTACCAACCGATCCCTTCTTCTGGTCAAGTTATGCCACAAACTCCTCTTCTCCCCAATCCTGTTCAGTACCTCCTCATTAGTTATGTGATCCACCCATCTAATCTTCAGCATTCTTCTGTAGCACCACATTTCGAAAGCTTCTATTCTCTTCTTGTCCAAACTATTTATCGTCCATGTTTCACTTCCATACATGGCTACACTCCACACAAATACTTTCAGAAAAGACTTCCTGACACTTAAATCTATACTCGATGTTAACAAATTTCTCTTCTTCAGAAACGCTTTCCTTGCCATTGCCAGTCTACATTTTATATCCTCTCTACTTCGACCATCATCAGTTATTTTGCTCCCCAAATAGCAAAACTCCTTTACTACTTTAAGTGTCTCATTTCCTAATCTAATACCCTCAACATCACCCGAATTAATTCGACTACATTCCATTATCCTCGTTTTGCTTTTGTTGATGTTCATCTTATATCCTCCCTTCAAGACACCATCCATTCCATTCAACTGCTCTTCCAAGTCCTTTGCTGTCTCTGACAGAATTACAATGTCATCGGCGAACCTCAAAGTTTTTATTTCTTCTCCATGGATTTTAATACCTACTCCGAATGTTTCTTTTGTTTCCTTTACTGCTTGCTCAATATACAGATTGAATAACATCGGGGAGAGGCTACAACCCTGTCTTACTCCCTTCCCAACCACTGCTTCCCTTTCATGTCCCTCGACTCTTATAACTGCCATCTGGTTTCTGTACAAATTGTAAATAGCCTTTCGCTCCCTGTATTTTACCCCTGCCACCTTTAGAATTTGAAAGAGAGTATTCCAGTCAACATTGTCAAAAGCTTTCTCTAAGTCTACAAATGCTAGAAACGTAGGTTTGCCTTTCCTTAATCTTTCTTCTAAGATAAGTCGTAAGGTAAGTATTGCCTCACGTGTCCCAGTATTTCTACGGAATCCAAACTGATCTTCCCCGAGGTCGGCTTCTACTAGTTTTTCCATTCGTCTGTAAAGAATTCGTGTTAGTATTTTGCAGCTGTGGCTTATTAAACTGATTGTTCGGTAATTCTCACATCTGTCAACACCTGCTTTCTTTGGGATTGGAATTACTATATTCTTCTTGAAGTCTGAAGGTATTTCGCCTGTTTCATACATCTTGCTCACCAGATGGTAGAGTTTTGTCAGGACTGGCTCTCCTAAGGCCGTCAGTAGTTCCAATGGAATGTTGTCTACTCCGGGGGCCTTGTTTCGACTCAGGTCTTTCAGTGCTCTGTCAAACTCTTCACGCAGTATCTTATCTCCCATTTCATCTTCATCTACATCCTCTTCCATTTCCATAATATTGTCCTCAAGTACATCGCCCTTGTATAGACCCTCTATATACTCCTTCCACCTTTCTGCTTTCCCTTCTTTGCTTAGAACTGGGTTGCCATCTGAGCTCTTGATGTTCATACAAGTGGTTCTCTTATCTCCAAAGGTCTCTTTAATTTTCCTGTAGGCAGTATCTATCTTACCCCTGGTAAGGTAAGCCTCTACATCCTTACATTTGTCCTCTAGCCATCCCTGCTTAGCCATTTTGCACTTCCTGTCGATATCATTTTTGAGACGTTTGTATTCCTTTTTGCCTGCTTCATTTACTGCATTTTTATATTTTCTCCTTTCATCAATTAAATTCAATATTTCTTCTGTTACCCAAGGATTTCTACTAGCCCTCGTCTTTTTACCTACTTGATCCTCTGCTGCCTTCACTACTTCATCCCTCAAAGCTACCCATTCTTCTTCTACTGTATTTCTTTCCCCCATTCCTGTCAATTGTTCCCTTATGCTCTCCCTGAAACTCTGTACAACCTCTGGTTCTTTCAGTTTATCCAGGTCCCATCTCCTTAAATTCCCACCTTTTTGCAGTTTCTTCAGTTTTAATCTACAGGTCATAACCAATAGATTGTGGTCAGAGTCCACATCTGCCCCTGGAAATGTCTTACAATTTAAAACCTGGTTCCTAAATCTCTGTCTTACCATTATATAATCAATCTGATACCTTTTAGTATCTCCAGGGTTCTTCCATGTATACAACCTTCTATCATGATTCTTAAACCAAGTGTTAGTTATGATTAAATTGTGCTCTGTGCAAAATTCTACCAGGCGGCTTCCTCTTTCATTTCTTAGCCCCAATCCATATTCACCTACTACGTTTCCTTCTCTCCCTTTTCCTACACTGGAATTCCAGTCACCCATAACTATTAAATTTTCGTCTCCCTTCACAATCTGAATAATTTCTTTTATTTCATCATACATTTCTTCAATTTCTTCGTCATCTGCAGAGCTAGTTGGCATATAAACTTGTACTACTGTAGTAGGTGTGGGCTTCGTATCTATCTTGGCCACAATAATGCGTTCACTATGCTGTTTGTAGTAGCTTACTCGCATTCCTATTTTCCTATTCATTATTAAACCTACTCCTGCATTACCCCTATTTGACTTTGTGTTTATAACCCTGTAGTCACCTGACCAGAAGTCTTGTTCCTCCTGCCACCGAACTTCACTAATTCCCACTATATATAACTTTAACCTATCCATTTCCCTTTTCAAATTTTCTAACCTACCTGCCCGATTAAGGGACCTGACATTCCACGCTCCGATCCGTAGAACGCCAGTTTTCTTTCTCCTGATAACGACATCCTCCTGAGTAGTCCCCGCCCGGAGATCCGAATGGGGGACTATTTTACCTCCGGAATATTTTACCCAAGAGGACGCCATCATCATTTCATCATACAGTAAAGCTGCATGCCCTCGGGAAAAATTACGGCCGTAGTTTCCCCTTGCTTTCAGCCGTTCGCAGTACCAGCACAGCAAGGCCGTTTTGGTTATTGTTACAAGGCCAGATCAGTCAATCATCCAGACTGTTGCCCTTGCAGCTACTGAAAAGGCTGCTGCCCCCTCTTCAGGAACCACACGTTTGTCTGGCCTCTCAACAGATACCCCTCCGTTGTGGTTGTACCTACGGTACGGCTATCTGTATCGATGAGGCACGCAAGCCTCCCCACCAACGGCAAGGTCCATGATTCATGGGGGGGGATATAGAAGCGCTACACTACGATAAACCATTCACCAGATCAATGCTGGACCACAAATGAAGTTTCAATGTACCATCCAGAACTAACACCTGCTTGATATGGGGTAGAGAGGCCAATGTAAGACATTTGTGGCTGTGTTCATCGCATGTTCAACACCAGCGCAGAAACAACGCACTGAGATAGTGAAGGAAGGAAAGAAGCAAGGAAGGAAGATTAGGATTTAACGCACCGTCGACGACATGTCATTAGAGATGAGTCACAGCTATGGTTTGGGTAGGTAAGGAGGAGGTAAGCGCTCGTGTCGTTTTCCAAAGGAACCGCCCAAGAATGTGCCGTAAGCGATTTATGAAAATCAAATAAAACCTAAATTTGGATGGCCGGGCAGTAGTTTGAACGTCACCAAAATGTAAGTACAATGTCATGATGATAGTGCCATCACGCTCGGTATAGAAACAGGGAGAAAAATTACCTGAATCTACGGGTCGTGGTACGTTGGTACATGCTGATGGCTGGAGTCGTAACCACAAGAACAATGTGAGGCATTGTAGCCCAAGGGTCAACACTGCAAGTTCTGGAGGTATGTTTATATGGGGTGAAATGAGGTCCAATTTACGTCTTTCATCATTTATCACGGGGCACCGACACAGGAACCTACTGTCATCATGGACATCAGTTTGCTCTTTAACTTCACCTCTCAAGCGAACTGTAATTATAGCAAGACGATGCGCCATCCCCATAACTCCCATATTGCTCCTGAATGGTTTGACTAACGCTCCACGGACACGACAGGGCTTACATCCCTTCCCAAGGTCGCTAGACCTCAACCATCTTGAGTCCATCTGGAAAGCCGTCGAGGGAAATAAACGCCACTTGAACCCGCTTCGGCCAGTCTCCGTGAATTGAGGACGTTGGCTCCCCAAGCTTTTGGTTTCTCGTGGAATCTATGCCACTGCGTATCGCTACTATCATGAGGACGAATGTGGTTTCTCTCTATTCGGCTACCATAACTGTGAATCTTCCATATGTAAGACGTTTGCTGTACAAATATATACTGATTACTCAATCAAGTTGAGATGGATGGAAAATATCGCCGTCTGTAACTAGAGCCAAATCTTTCTGTCCTACCTAGAACATGTAAACTGGTTTTGCTGGCAAACAATATTGGTACACGGGCTGAGTAACAGTGAGCGTAGTGGTAATGAAGGATGGAAGCTGGTTTGAGGAATGACTAAACAATGTAATAATAAGTATTCCTGCAATGAGGAGCTATTTGAAAATATCTTAGATAGGAAAAACATAAAATATTGAAACGATAATAATGGGTCAGCAAGACGGTACCGAATTTGGACTTCAGACGATGCAGTGAGAATTAGCAGATGTCTAAGAGATACCGCTTCGCTTGCTCTCCGCCTAAGCCCATCTCATTGGAAGAACTAAAAGTCCGTCAGCGCAATGGATTGTGAACGTGCGCAGAACCTTCGATGCAGTTTCCTCCACAGCATTAGTTCCTTTCAAAGGCAATATTGCCATTGACCAGATGCTCTTTTCTAACGTTCACCCAGTCGTACGAAAGCCTACAGATCGGCGCTTAAGGTTTCAATTCGCCGGCCTTCGTGATCTCGTAAAGCGGAGGTTACAGATTCGAGCAGCGTCTGAGGTAAGGCTGATACCTTAAAGTGAGCTTGATCATGGGGATGATGATAGTAGTAATAAGCAAATACAATATTTATAATGAGTGTCTTCAAGGATGAGCAAATTACAATGTCAGTATGATGGATGGAGAGTTTGAGCAGTGTCAAGCCGAAACTTAAAAAAAAGGCGGAGGGGAGAAAACTTAATTGGAACATCAATATTGTTTCCAAATATTTACTGTGTCGAGGTTCCCCAAAGTTCCAGCATAATATTACATAATCATCCCATATGCGTACTGTAGGCAGTAGCTGGAGCTCCATTCATCAGTTTTTCATTGTTGTTACCCATCTTAAACGTAGAGCGATCGCGTGGAATAAGTGGTGCAGCACAGGTGTTTCGGATCACTAATATTGGGAAATATTTCTTGTGCTTTAAGATGCCTGAACAAATAACATTCCCTTAATCACACAGGGATCGAGAACAAGGCTCTAGGACGCTTCCCTCCCAGATCTACGTTCTTCACAGCCTCTGACATGAATGTTGTTGCAGTGCGGATATCGAAGGACGAAGGTAGGCGTGCCTCACCCGCCCATGTAGCATTATCATTCGAGACAGCCTGTACCTTTGATTCATAACATCCTGCAGTTCCTCATTAACGCGAAGAAACTTAGTGCTTTGGTCACACCGCTTTGCGAATAGTGGCTCTACTGATGACAAGGGAGGGGAAAATCTTCGTTGAGCGATTTCACAGGATGAACAGATATATTAAGTGTAGAAGATATCTTAAAAAAGTAGAATGAGTCTTTCGCTGCTAAACGGTTTGCGCATTGTTTTGAATTTCTTCGGCAGATTAGAAACCTACGTGGAAGTTTCAAATAAGACTGTGTTAGAAACTTTCCGAGTATGTATTCTTGCGTAACAATTACTTCAGTTATTCCTTTAATCAGGGTGAGTCGTAACTGAAAATAACATACTGAAATGTTGGTATCTAGCAATTGTACGTAACGATTGTGCAGGAGCGCCCACTTGAGAAGTGAGGTCCGCCAGAGCGGGCCACAATCCTGTGCCGAAGTATTAGCCTCTGGCCGGCTTAATTGCAAGCTGCGCTCGGTGATCTACTTGGCTAATTACGGGAAGGCGGATGAACGGAGCGGAGGCGTGCATCTTACGCCGGCTGGTGATTTATTCGCAGCGTTCAGTGGTGTACGTGCGCCTACTCTGACAGCAAGTGCGCGGTGTGACAGGTTTCTGGTCACAGAGTGGCCTGTCAGCTGGTTTCGTGTCGATGATTATTAGCAGTAGACAGGTATTTTTTGCCAGCCTGTTTAGCTTAGTTATTTTGCTGATAAGATTTGGTTCGAATGGCTCCTCATGTATGGCTCGTCGCTACGATAAGTTAGTGAAACACGGCGTGACACGTAAGACACTATTTGATCACTGTGAACGATTGAAATATTTGTTTAAATTGTGAATTAGGCTGTAAGTTAGAGTGGCATTTGAGCGTCGTTGGCAAGTTGCTATTGGTTCGCCTCGAGAAACTCGCAGATTTACATGTTCTACCTCTCCTTCGCCACTTCTCTTACTCTTGCGTAATATCGCTCTGCGCGATTGGTACTTGATATTTGTCACCTCTCTCGTGTTTTCTTATTCCTACATAATCGTCGTAATTACAGGGGAATAATATTGCGTCTCCATCTGTCTGCTAATATCGCGAAGTATGTTACCTCTTCACGCCTTTAATTACTTGTGTGTTGAGATACGTACATGCTTGTAACTAGTCACTTGTACTGTGTGTTTCTGCTATGCGCTTCAGAAAATAATATCGCTATCAGACCGATTAAGTTAAAATGAACGGAAATTGACTTTGTTGTTTCGTGTATGTTTTAGTGGATGACATGCCATAGACTGGAAATTGAAGGCAGAAATAAAAGCATTTCAGGGGTCCGAGCCACCTGTTCTGGATCGTAGACACGCTTCGTTTTATCGAAACTGATACTGCAGAGATTTTATACTAGAAGCTGACATGGGTGTTTACTCATGCGACACAAGCATCCTAGTAACTGTGAATGCTCATATCTTACACATTGGTGGAATGCCCCTTCTTTCGCCCCTTCGTGTTAAGCAGAGTCTTCCCGATTCTTTAAATTCAATATTAGCAGACGATCCACGGATGGTTGATCTGGTCCTTAGTTTCCTCGGTGAAAGTGATTTTTATTTCCAGGTATAAGATTCTACTTCAGTCTTGGAGCAGGGGTAGGTTGATTGTGGTTGTTGTTGTGGTCCTCAGTCCTGAGACTGGTTTGATGCAGCTCTCCATGCTACTCTATCCTGTGCAAGCTTCATCATCTCCCAGTACCTACTGCAACCTACATCCTTCTGAATCTGCTTAGTGTATTGATCTCTTGGTCTCCCTCTACGATTTTTACCCTCCACGCTGCCCTCCAATGCTAAATTTGTGATCCCTTGATGCCTCAAAACATGTCCTACCAACCGATCCCTTCTTCTAGTCAAGTTGTGCCACAAACTTCTCTTCTCCCCAATCCTATTCAGTACCTCCTCATTAGTTGCGTGATCTACCCATCTTATCTTCAGCATTCTTCTGTAGCACCACATTTCGAAAGCTTCTATTCTCTTCTTGTCCAAACTGGTTATCGTCCATTTTTCACTTCCATACATGGCTACACTCCATACAAATACTTTCAGAAACGACTTCCTGACACTTAAATCTATACTCGATGTTAACAAATTTCTCTTCTTCAGAAACGATTTCCTTGCCATTGCCAGTCTACATTTTATATCCTCTCTACTTCGACCATCATCAGTTATTTTACTCACTCAATAGCAAAACTCCTTTACTACTTTAAGTGTCTCATTTCCTAATCTAATCCCCTCAGCATCACCCGATTTAATTTGACTACATTCCATTATCCTCGTTTTGCTTTTGTTGATGTTCATCTTATATCCTCCTTTCAAGACACTGTCCATTCCGTTCAACTGCTCTTCCAAGTCCTTTGCTGTCTCTGACAGAATTACAATGTCATCGGCGAACCTCAAAGTTTTTACTTCTTCTCCATGAATTTTAATACCTACTCCGAATTTTTCTTTTGTTTCCTTTACTGCTTGCTCAATATACAGATTGAATAACATCGGGGAGAGGCTACAACCCTGTCTCATTCCTTTCCCAACCACTGCTTCCCTTTCATGCCCCTCGACTCTTATAACTGCCATCTGGTTTCTGTACATTTTGTAAATAGCCTTTCGCTCCTTGTATTTTACCCCTGCCACCTTCAGAATTTGAAAGAGAGTATTCCAGTTAATGTTGTCAAAAGCTTTCTCTAAGTCTACAAATGCTAGAAACGTAGGTTTGCCTTTTCTTAATCTTTCTTCTAAGATAAGTCGTAAGGTTAGTATTGCCTCACGTGTTCCAACATTTGTAGGGAATCCAAACTGATCTTCCCCGAGGTTCGCTTCTACTAGTTTTTCCATTCGTCTGTAAAGAATTCGCGTTAGTATTTTGCAGCTGTGACTTATTAAACTGATAGTTCGGTAATTTTCACATCTGTCAACACCTGCTTTCTTTGGAATTGGATTTATTATATTCTTGTTGAAGTCTGAGGGTATTTCGCCTGTCTCATACATCTTGCTCACCAGATGGTAGAGTTTTGTCATGACTGGCTCTCCCAAGGCCATCAGTAGTTCTAATGGAATGTTGTCTACTCCCGGGGCCTTGTTTCGACTCAGGTCTTTCAGTGCTCTGTCAAACTCTTCACGCAGTATCTTATCTCCCATTTCATCTTCATCTACATCCTCTTCCATTTCCATAATATTGTCCTCAAGTACATCGCCCCTGTATAAACCCTCTATGTACTCCTTCCACCTTTCTGCCTTCCCTTCTTTGCTTAGAACTGGGTTGCCATCTGAGCTCTTGATATTCATACAAGTGGTTCTCTTCTCTCCAAAGGTCTCTCTAATTTTCCTGTAGGCAGTGTCTATCTTACCCCTAGGGAGACAAGCCTCTACATCCTTACATTTGTCCTCTAGCCATCCCTGCTTAGCCATTTTGCACTTCCTGTCGATCTCATTTTTGAGACGTTTGTATTCCTTTTTGCCTGCTTCATTTACTGCATTTTTATATTTTCTCCTTTCATCAATTAAATTCAATATTTCTTCTGTTACCCAAGGATTTCAATTAGCCCTCGTCTTTTTACCTACTTGATCGTCTGCTGCCTTCACTACTTCATCCCTCAGAGCTACCCATTCTTCTTCTACTGTATTTCTTTCCCCCATTCCTGTCAATTGTTCCCTTATGCTCTTCCTGAAACTCTCTACAACCTCTGGTTTTTTCAGTTTATCCAGGTCCCATCTCCTTAAATTCCCACCTTTTTGCAGTTTCTTCAGTTTCAATCTGCAGTTCATAACCAATAGATTGTGGTCAGAGTCTACATCTGCCCCTGGAAATGTCTTACAATTTAAAACCTGGTTCCTAAATCTCTGTCTTACCATTATATAATCTATCTGATACCTTTTAGTATCTCCAGGATTCTTCCAGGTATACAACCTTCTTTTATGATTCTTGAACCAAGTGTTGGCTATGATTAAGTTATGCTCTGTGCAAAATTCTAGAAGGCGGCTTCCTCTTTCATTTCTTTCCCCCAATCCATATTCACCTACTACGTTTCCTTCTCTCCCTTTTCCTACTGACGAATTCCAGTCACCCATGACTATTAAATTTTCGTCTCCCTTCACTACCTGAATAATTTCTTTTATCTCGTCATACATTTCATCAATTTCTTCATCATCTGCAGAGCTAGTTGGCATATAAACTTGTACTACTGTAGTAGGCGTGGGCTTTGTGTCTATCTTGGCCACAATAATGCGTTCACTATGCTGTTTGTAGTAGCTAACCCGCACTCCTATTTTTTTATTCATTAGTAAACCTACTCCTGCATTACCCCTATTTGATTTTGTATTTATAACCCTGTAATCACCTGACCAAAAGTCTTGTTCCTCCTGCCACCGAACTTCACTAATTCCCACTATATCTAACTTTAACCTATCCACTTCCCTTTTTAAATTTTCTAACCTACCTGCCCGATTAAGGGATCTGACAGTCCACGCTCCGATCCGTAGAATGCCAGTTTTCTTTCTCCTGATAACGACGTCCTCTTGAGTAGTCCCCGCCCGGAGATCCGAATGGGGGACTATTTTACCTCCGGAATATTTTACCCAAGAGGACACCATCATCATTTAGTCATACAGTAAAGCTGCATGTCCTCGGGAAAAATTACGGCTGTAGTTTCCCCTTGCTTTCAGCCGTTCGCAGTACCAGCACAGCAAGGCCGTTTTGGTTAATGTTACAAGGCCAGATCAGTCAAACATCCAGACTGGTGCCCCTGCAACTACTGAAAAGGCTGCTGCCCCTCTTCAGGAACCACATATTTGTCTGGCCTCTCAACAGATACCCCTCCGTTGTGGTTGCACCTACGGTACGGCCATCTGTATCGCTGATGCACGCAAGCCTCCCCACCAACGGCAAGGTCCATGGTTCATGGGGGAAGTTGATTGTGGTAGGGACTTCTTTTACAGTCTTCTCGGTCTGTGACCCCCTTCTTTTTTCCAGTTTTTGAATTTGATCTCACCTTTTATGCCTTTACTTTGTGTTTAATCTTAATTATTTCATAATTTGACTCCCCTGGCGGCCGAAGTGGCCGAGCGGTTCTAGGCGCTTCAGTCCGGACCCGCGCTGCTGCTACGGTCGCAGGTTCGAATCCTGCCTGGGTCATGGATGTATGTGATGTCCTTAGGTTAGTTAGGTTTAAGTAGTTCTAAGTTCTAGGGGACTAATGACCTCAGATGTTAAGTTCCATATTGCTTAGAGCCATTTGAACAATTTTTGAACTCCCCTGACTAGATCCGTCCACTTTTAGCGGACACTCTTCTGTGACTAACTTCGGAATCTCGGGACTGATGATCTCACCGTTTGGTCCCATAATCCCAGTCAATCAATCAATCAGCTTGAAATTTTCAGGTCAGAAAGAACAGTTACGTTGTGCAGGAAAAATATAAAAAAAGCTGTCAGTGTTCAGAAACATACATTAAAAAGATTTTATTTTCTGTTTCTGCTTTTATCTTTTCCTGGTTTACTATTTACCGTAAACTGGGTGAATCAGAATTCCACCGATAAAATTTCGGAATTTGTTCAGGAATATTTTCTGATCACTTTGGTACGAGGACTAGTGGTCTTCAGTGACTCACTGCACTGTTGACGGCGGGACATGACAGGAATTAGTGTGATTTGGTTTAGTTACGAAGCCCACTTTCACTTGGGTGGGTTCGTCAATAAACAAAATTGGCGCATTTGGGGGACTGAGAACCCACATTTCGCGATAGAGAAGTCTCTTCACCTTCAACGGGTAACTGTGTGGTGTGCAATGTCCAGTCGTGGAATAATCAAAATGGTTCAAATGGCTCTGAGCACTATGGGACTTAACATCTGAGGTCATCAGTCACCCAGAACGTAGAACTACTTAAACCTAACTAACCTAATGACAGCACACACATATATGCCCGAGGCAGGATTCGAACCTGCGACCGTGGCAGCAGCGTGGTTCCGGACTGAAGCGCCTAGAACCGCTCGGCCACAAAGGCCGGCGTGGAATAATCGATGCGATATTCCTTGATGGCACATAGACTACCGAACGGTACGTGAAGGGTTTGGAAGAGGACATCCTCATTATCCAAAATGACCCTGATATCGACAAGAAGTGGTTCATGTAAGACGGAGCTCGACCCCATAGAAGCAGGAGAATGTTTGACGTCCTGGAGTACCCAGAGACCACTGGCATGGGCCTCGATTGGCCGCCATATTCTCCGGATCTGAACACATGCGGGCACTTTTTGTGGGGCTATATACAGCAATAACCCCAAAACCGATGCTGAGCTTCAAACAGCCATTCAGGAGGCTATCGACGTTCCGACAGTTCAGCGGCTCATGCTGAATTTCGCTATTCTTGTGTGTCATATTATCGCCAACAATAGCACACACATCTAACATGCTATAACCTAAATCCGAATATCAGTAGTGACGTTTACATGTTGAATAAAGTGTGTGTGCACGCCAAGGTTTGTAACTAATTTACGTTTCTTTTCATATAGTTAAAGAATTGTCACCCTGTCTCTACCGATTTCCGCCCCATTCTGATAATTCCTTCGTGATGCGGCGTCTATTTTATCTTGCATTTTATCTCTGCATTTTCAGTACTGAGCAGCCTCAGAAAGTTTCCTGGTGATGTTCTGATTCAACATGTATGTAGAATGACAGTTGAATACTTGAAATGAACCATGTCGAACATCTATACTAAGAAGTATCCTGTTGTTTAATTTTGTGGACGCCTGATATAACATGGAGAGTTCGCGTTTCAGATTCGGGAGGAGATTATCACGAGGTTCAGCTGTAGCAGTTTTGCAAGAAAGCTGATATTTTTCAGTGACAAAGACTTTTGAACTGATGGGGAAGGTTTACGGTGAATTATTATTGAACTGGACAATGGTTGTTGAGTAGCACGAACTATTTTCGTGAAGTCCAGGAGACAGTGGTGGTCGACGAACGTAGTGGTTGGGCGATTAGTACTTGGGCAAACGAGAACATGGTAGGTTTTGTTTAAATGATGAAAGAGGATTGTGAAGTAACTTTTCTGACGATAGAAAATAAACTAAAATCCAAAACCAATAGTACTGCCAATCTTCTATGAGATTTGAAGAAGGCACGATCGAACTAAGTCCTCTGAAAGCATGATGGGTTGTGACGAAATATTATGGGCGAAAACTGTTACCTTTGATAAGGCTCACTGTTTTCCCTGAGATGTTAAAACAGAATGTCAGGTTTCCGACTGGTTCGATGAAAATCTCCAAGACAAAGTAAACTCCTCTTTAAAAAATTAAGGATGTAGACGATGTGTCAAGTGATTTTTGATAGCAAGGTGTCTGTTATTAAAACTTTTCCCCTCCTGGTAGAAGAGTAAGGGTTCTTCTCTTTTTCAGTTCTGAGACGCTTGCTAGAAAGAATCGGATGATGTCGGCCGGACTTACTAACTTCTCGTGATTTCATTCATATTGCCTGAGAATGTCACAGGTCATTCGTAAGCAGTGAATCATTGCTCGATGATGAAGCATGTCTTAAAGTTGCACCATTCTTGATCACTACATTCGTCACCTCAGCATTATATGCTCTCGCAGAAACTGAAAATGCATTTTTAAGCTTCAAGATCGAATCAACTGAGGAAATTCACAAGGCTGCATCGGAAAACTCAAGACGGTTTTGAAAGAAGACATTGCAGATTTCATGAAGAGATTGAAACCTCGCTTTTTAGCAGTGTATCGCCTGATATAACAGTCAGTTGGAGTATATAAGCAGTCATAACTCACTCCCCCCCCTTGATCTTCCTTTTTGTGTAAGTCCGGAAACTATGGAGCGCAATGCGTACATTTCTTAGTGTAAAATTTCAGTGTTTCTTATATTCTAGATTCACTGAAGACCAGGAAAATTTGATTTCGTTACTATTATCCATAACTACCGGACTGGTTCGCATGCATGTGTGTTGGGACATACCAGTTGAGAAAAACCCTACACATCGTGCATTTGATTTTCGATGTGACGAAGCTGAGCATAGTCCATTGAACACATTACAGTGTAGCAAATCATCTGGTCACATTTCATGTGCGCAGTATACACTGATCAGCCAGAACATCATGACCACCGACCTACAATTAATATAAACTCGTCTAGGCGATAGCAGCGTGACGTGGAGAGAAATGACTGTTAGTCACTGAGTTTCAACGAGGGCAGATTGTGATGGCCCCTCGGGCGCGGTACGAGCATTTCGTGTTCCGGGAATGTCGGGGTGTTTTCAATACGTGGCGGAACCAAGGTGACACTACGACCAGACGTCGTAGGCTGGACACACTGAGAAAACGGGAGAGGCAGCGTGCTGTGCGGAACTAACATCAGATTTTAATGTTGGGCAGAGCGCACGTGTCTGAAGAGACAGTGCACCAAACACTCCCAACGATGGGCCTCCGCAGATGAAGACCCATGTATATGCCAATGTCAACACCACGACATTGGCAACTACGACTGAAATGGGCACGTGACCATCTGCAATGAATATTGGCGCAGTGGCAGAGCGTTGCATGGTCTGATGAATCCAGATACCTCCTTGATCATGCCGTTGAGAGGGCGCGAATCCGTAGTCTTCCAGTGGAACAGCTCCTTGTTACCCGTAATGCGGGATGTAGTCAGCTGGCAGTTACTTCATTATGCTCAGGGAACATTAACGTGGGGATCCATGGGTCCAGTGGAGTTCGTGCAAGGCGCCATGACGGCCAAGGAGTATCGTACACTGGTTGCAGACCACGCACACGCCTTCATGGCGATCATGTTTCCCGAGGGCAGCGGCATTTTTCAACAAAATAATGCACTATGTCACAAGGCCAGGAGTGTGATTGAGTGGTTCGAGGAACACGGTGGCCAGTTCACATAATTTTGATGTGCTAACCCACAACTCGCCAGATCTGAATCCGATCGAACACGTCTGGGATGTGACTGGACGTGGCGTCAGAGCTCATCGCCCACCTCCCTGGAATTTACGGGAATTAGGTGACTTGGTGTGCAGATGCGGAGAAGAACAGAGTGTACCGAGAATGGCAGCGTACACGGAACCCCGCCACTAAACGGCTACTCAACCGTATGCGGAGCGAAATCACGGTGGCTGTGGACAATCACCGCAACCAGGAGTGGGCTAACCGTGTGGCGACTCTTCAGCTTGACGACGGGTCTGCCTGGAGGACCACGAAACACTTCCTACGGCGAACGCAGCGCATGCCTCCTCTCCGATCTGCAAACGGAATTGTCTGTGAACCAAACGCGAAGGCTGACGTCCTCGCCGATGCTTTTGAAGAGAATTTCAAGCCTGTAGGGGATCCATTGGACGCAGAACATGAAGAGATGGTCGCCGACCGGCTCCATCGCTATCTGGAAACGGAGGACGATGACGCCATCGAGGCCACAACACCTGCAGAAGTCTCGACGGCTCTCAAGGCCCTCAATCCAAAGAGAGCTGCAGGCCCCGACGACGTCTCCACTGCCATGCTGAAACAACTGCCTGAGGAGGCCTCCACTCACCTGGCTGCAATCTCAACAAGATCTTTCGCACAGGTCACTTTCCCCTGCAGTGGAAGTACGCTAAGATTGTGGCTATTCCTAAGATGGGAAAAGATCTCGGGCAGCCGAAGATCTATCGCCCAATTAGTCTGCTGCCTGCCATCTCGAAAGTCTTCGAGCGCGTCTACCTGAAGAGGCTACAGCAACACGTCACCGCCGAAGGTCTACTCCCAGATGCCCAGTTCGGCTTCCGTAAGGGCCACTCGACGGAGCACCAACTTCTCCGACTCGTGGAAGAAGCCTTTGATTCCCTGGAGAGGCGCGAATACTTCGGCGCAGTTTTCCTCGATGTCTCGCGCGCTTTTGATAGCGTCTGGCACGATGGGCTGCTCTTCAAACTTCTTGAATTGGGGATCCCTGGATCACACATCCGTCTGCTGAAGTCCTACCTCGATGGACGGACTTTCCACGTCCGTGCAGAAACTGGCTTCTCAACAGTCCGTCCCATCAGAGCAGGCGTGCCGCAGGGGTCGGTTCTGGCGCCGATCCTGTACACGCTCTATACGGCTGATAGGCCAACGGTTCCTCGTGTGCACCTTGCACTTTACGCCGACGACACTGCGCTCTACTCACGAAGTATGAGCGCGGACACACTTCGCCAGAGGTTGCAGCACGCCGTCGACACCCTCGCCGATTGGGCCATCAAGTGGAAATTACAGTTCAATGGAGCCAAGACGCAATTCTTCATTGCTACCCGTCGTGTCATCCCAGACGCTCTACCGCCAATCATCGTTGGAGGCAGTCCTGTCAACTGGCGACCGACAGCGCAGAATCTTGGGGTCACCATAGATCGCCGCCTCACCTGGGGCCCACACGTGAAGAGCGTCGTAAACAAAGCAAGGGGTCGACTTCTCAAGCTCTACCCCCTGCTCAAGCCGACGTCGACCCTCCCTCCGCGACTAGGCATCACGCTGTACAGGGCGCTAATCCGCCCTGTCTTCGATTAAGCGGCTGTCGTCTGGGGGAACGCAGCAGACCAACATCTGAAGAAACTCCAATCACTGCAGAATAGGGCTCTGCGCCTCGCGCTGCACTTACAGAGGGACTTCCCATCTGGACCACTGCACGACCTCGCTGAGGTCCGCCAAGTTAAGGACCATATCCGCACGGTTGCCCGCCGCTTCTATGAAAAGGCGCGGCAGTCCGAGAACCGACACATACGTTCACTGGGGCAGAAGATCCAGCGTAATGCCAACAAACGCTGGCCCCAGCTCCTTGCAGCATAGGCTGTAATTGAAGAAGACAAACAAGTGGAATAAACATGAAGCCAATCACCACAGAAGACACACTCCCAAAATTGAATGGGAGGCAAAACATGTATGTGTTGAGAACTCCGCCACACTCGAAGACCGAAGATTCTTCTTGAAGAAACCACGCAGCAGTGGTGTGCAGATGTGATGCCAAATCCCTCCAGCGACCTAACAAAGCGTCGTTGCTTCCATGCCACGTGGCGTAGTCGCTGTTATCCGTGCCAAAAGTGGATTTACTGGCAATTAGGTAGGTGGTCACAATGTTCTGGCTAACCAGTGTACATACGTAATGAAGAATCACGAAGACTTAAGTTACAATGGTCTAACGTAGAAGACAATTTCTCTGGGCATCGAAATACTGAGGCGTCGCAGTGTTTGAATCTCAATTGTGATGTCTCGTCGAAAGAACTGCTTTTCTTTGTTCATATTTCCTCACACGAGAGCTGGAAATCAAATTATCGTACGTCTCGGGGATACTGTTAACAAATATGATACTATGTAGCTGTCTAGCTACCGTGAGGACTGGAAAATCCCAATACCGCTCAGTTTATTTGTGCGGTACACAGAAATGAAAGAAGCAAGCAAATTTTGTCTCCATTATGGCCGAAGTTCGTACTTCCGTGCTGTCAGTTCGGTGTAGCGAATGCTGCTGGTCGCTGTTCGTAACAGCACAGGGGGCGCGAGGGATGTGACAGGTTGTTTGCCCCCCCCCCCCCCCCCCCCGACTATCCTTCAGGATTTTCTGGTTGATAGTTGATAATTCACTTCGAATAGATAATTCGTTGAAGTACTGAAATTAATACTGGAAATATATTTCAGTAGAAGTAAAAATCACTGGTCACCTCCCATTTGACATTTATGTAAAACACTGAACATCATTATGAAAACATTTTCTTGGAAAATCGGAGGTTTCCTATTCAACTACAGCAGCTAATGTCTAACCATTGTGGCAGGCAGGGATTCCATTGTTACAGATATCAGTGGCAGGTAAACCAACGCATTAAATCGACATGGTGCCGACCTGTGCACTGTCCTACACCGATGATTATTTAACGAATGGAACGTCTGTTTCGACTACATAACGCGCGGAGAACATGAAGATTCATTAGTGTTTTCTAGCCAACTGTTTATGTTTTTCCAGCTTCGATAGACTAACCGTAGAAATACCGTAAACAAAAAGACGGCTGTACTACAAAAACAGAAGCTCTATAATTCTTAATAATTTCTGGTTGATGGGAGTAGTAGTTCAACTGAGTACGTGGCCAAGTCGCATAAGTTCGCAGTGGCCGTTATCTCATACAGCAAAAAGTAAAAAATAGTCTTCTGATGGTATTGTGGTAGTGTCGGAGGGTATTGATGTGATGACGCTAAATAAGAGTGGTACAGTGCTGTATCGTATAGAATTTGCTTTTCATTGTCAATAACGAATTGAGCTTTTACTTAGTTATCACGACACCGTCCACCATCCTGGCTTGTGAAGTCTTCCTCTATCATGGTCTTGAAAGACCTCGGACGAATGCAGAATCCTTCCTTCTGTATATTCATTCTACCATTCAACTGTGTTGGTATTGCATCTCTGGCTATACTTCTCTTTCGCCGCTTGTTTCTCTCCAAGTGTAAATTAAAACAAAATCACGAATGATTAAAGAGGAAATTGTGCAGATGTTAAACGACAAACCAGTGCGGTGAAACCCGTTGTTCGGAGAGCCAGAAGCCCTGGAAGTGTGCACGGTGGCCGTCTGGTCCTGAAAGCCACCAGCAGAACTTGGGGTAACGGCTCGCCTGTAATACCTGTAGTGCTCCCACTACCTGTTGATATCGCGCCGCGCCTCGTTGCACACATTCTGCAGTATGGAATCCTGATGTCGATTCCTGGAAATATTAGTGTTGCTGCTTACTTCGTTGGCATTGCGATTTTAGCTTAAACTTCCTAGTAAATCTTTTTTTATTATTTTATCGTAATAATGGTTAAATTTGTCTCTTAACGACAAGAACACCAAAGCCCTGATTAGATTCATACTCACATGATCCAACGTCTGAAGCTACTGAAAAACTCCCATCTTCTCAGCGTCTTCAACTGTGTTTGCCTAGAACATGTTTCTCCTTCACAATGACATCATCGTCTCAATCCATAAACCAGACAAAAGCTCGAGAGCTATCAACCGATTGGCCATACCAAAGTGATCTGCGAACTGCTTGAAAGGATGATAACCGGACGATTATTAAGAGCACTCGAATCGATATGCTTTTTTTCCCCCTATCAGTGTTGTTTCTGGGAGGGACCCTCCACAATCGACTCTCTGGCTACATAGGAATCGGCAATCGCTCAGGCCTTTTCAAACGCCAGCAGCTCATTGCAGTATTTTTGACCTTCATAAGGCGTTCGAAACCGCTTCGCATCATCACATTTTACTTAGCCTCCATGACTGGGGCTTTCTAGGACCCTCCAGACTTTCGTCCATCATTAACACGCTGGCTTACTCTTCTTCGTCGCCATCAGTGGGCTAGTGATTCCGTCGGACCACTGGTCACCCGCGCGTTGTAGATCAACGACTTTTACATCTGGTATAGGTCACAATCTGTAGCCTTGGCTGAACGCCAGCTCCAAGACGCCATCCGAAGGACCTCCGCTTGGTCCCTTTTCCGTGGCTTTCAGTTCTGTCCCACGAAAAAGTGAGTAACGAATTTCTATCGTTGTTCCACGGTCCATCATTATCCAGAATTCTACATAGATACCCAGAGCCCAGATGTTATTGTACAGTTCCAATTTTTGGAACTCTTCTTTAAAAAGAGGATGACAAGGCTGCCCCATTTTCATCGACTAAAGATGGGCTTTATACAAATGCTTAATCCTCTTTGCTTCCTTGCTCACACCTGTTATGGTACGGATGACGCTACTCTCCTCCGTATTTACTGGGTCCTGGTCTCGTCCCAGTTGAACTGTGGTTGCCAAGCTTATGGCTTAGCGGCACCTTCAGCTTTGAAATTGATGGTGTCAGTCCATCATGGAGAAAGACAGGTAGTGACATCTTCGGGATTAGTCTTAATGCCGAAGCGGGAATCTTGCCTCGTCAGTTGGGACGGTACAATCTATTGCTCACTTACGCTATCACCGTGTGAAAATTTACTGATCATCCAATTTCCCAAATTCTTTTCGCATACAAGCGGCATCGACCGCCTGACACCTGCCCTCTGGTAGGATTATCAGTTGGAGAGCGCCTTCAGGTTTTTTGCCGGGTAGTCTGCCCATTCCCCTTAGTATGAGCTTCCCTTGTTTTCCTGCTGATAGCCGTTAAAAGAGCCGTACTTTTTTACTGAACAGATATCCCTCGACCGCATTTTAATCTGTAGTGACCAAATAAGCAGTTTCCAGACTGTGGATCGATGTTACTTTATCATATGCTTTTATTCACGATCTCTTTGATTTCATTTGTACTGCATGCTCAACTATATTTATCTGGGTCTCATGTCATGTGGGTATACCAGGGAATTAACTGGTCAACCGTTTGGGTAGATAAGCGATTATTTGTCCAGATTCGCTTTGGCAATCACAGGTGCAAATTTGCAGCCGAAAATAAGATTTCTGCTCACTCGAAGACTGAGTTAGGTCTGGTCGCCTTCTGCACCCTTTCATAAACTCCGCACTACCAAGGAGACTATTGCTGCATGTCGCTCTTCCTTCCGTTCCTCCCAGAAGGAATCCATCGTCCTATGTCGCCTCGGCATTGATCGCATCAGATTAATGCAGTTTTATTTCATGTAAGGAGTCACCCCCACGTTATGGTTGTGGAGTCGGACATTATCTTAAATCATGGTGCAATACCCCTTGCTTGTGGCTCTTCGTGCTAGGCACGGTCTTCCGGATCTTTGCCTCTAATATTGGTGGACAACTGAAGGACATTTGAGCTGGTCCTTCGTTCTCACAGTGGTATTAGTCTCAGATACAAAGTTTTAAACTGCCTTCGTAGCAAGCTGAGTATTTGGGTATGTGGCATCTCCGGTCCCATGCTGGGTCTGTGGGAACCTCAATCCTACCTCCTTTGCCAGCTGTCTTTGTCAACCCACTTCTATTCTGTTTTAATTGCTTTTAAATACTTCGTCCGTTTTTTCTACCGCACCCTATTTTCCGTCTTTGGGGTAGCATTCCGATGAATAGCAGGTAATGTTCTCTTTTCTCTTTCGCTATAGTTGATCGTCGTGGGACGGCTGTGGAAAGGACGATCCTCATCACAAACAGAGCTTCGACGTACACTCGCCTGCCCCAGCTATCTTCTGTCCCCTTCACCTTCTTTTATTGTTTGTGGTTCAGCTGATGTCCACTATGTTTATGGCCTAGTCATGTTTATTGTTATGAATCTCTCACCCTGAAGGCATTCTTGACCCTGTAACTGTTTTCACCCTTAATCATGATGGCAGAGGGTCGGATGCGAGCGGAGTTTCTCTCGCCTCTGATGAGCTCTGGGAGACTTCCCCTCCGCTCTGACCTACATACCGAGCGTTCCAATATACTTCAACGTCTCTTTAAATTATTTCTCAGCTCTGACCTCAATACTGCTTTCAATGTCTCGCTTTTACCGCTCCTGATAATTTCATAATTCAGTCAAATTTCTGTTGGCCGACACTAAATCTACATGAAAACTCTGTTGAAAGAGGGACTTAAGACGTTGCTGATGAGTCCCTTAACCCTCACCAACCAACCGAAAATGACATAGCCGAAAGGTACTGAGCCAAATCCTTCGTGGACTAACTCTGTGAATGGAATACTATAACTTTGAATCGTTGCTGGTGCAAAGTGAGAAACTGATGTATTATGTACATAGTTACAAATATTATAGAGTGAGCAAACGGAGCTGTCATGGAGCCGCACATTATACTGAGCGAGGACAAGTAACTCCCCGACCTTTCGCTTTCCCTCTTTTCCCTTTGCCTCAGGCTTTGCTGCGTAACAAGAGCACGAAAGGGAAACGACTACAGTCCATCCCCTGATACGAAAAAGATCTGTGTTGCATATGGGGGGGGGGGGGGCGCAAAATACTTCCGAACAATTGCAGGTGGCCTATTTGAAAACGATCGCGGTCATTAAAAAAACGGAACGAATAACGAAATGCACATCTGATCGCGTAAAAAAAAAAAGAATTTTGGGGTTTAACGTCCCATTGACAACGAGGTCATTGGAGACGGAGCACAAGGAAATCGGCCGTGCCCTTTGAAAGGTACCATCCAAGCATTTGGTTGGGGCAATTTTGAGAAGTTACGGCAGTCCTAAATCTCAATGGTCGGACGCGGATTTGAACCGTCGTCCTTCCAAATTAGTCTATTATGCTAACAGCTGCGTCACCTCGCTCTGTTGATACCGCTGACAAAAATATGGACACAAAAGAAGAACCCTGCGCAATTTCCGACTAGACGTCCTAGTGGGTACATAATGTGCAGTGTCAAGCATACAACATAACCACAATAAATGTTACCATGATTACGCGTGACCATAAGATCCGCCCTCTTGCAAATTTTCTCTGCGGAACATACCGCACTCCTCCAATAAGTCGCCAGTGCCGATATTTTTGTAGCAAGCTGTACTGCCACCACTGCTACGAGCTTGAAACCCACGTTACGGGTCTTAGACTGCTTAATAGCTGGGTAATCCTACATGGTAAGAGCGTCCAATTCACCTACTTCTCTCACTGCGCGGCCAGCACGCTGTTCTTCAGCCACACATATTGAAAGATGACATAGGCTCTGTCAATTTCTCCGATCTTTGTGTTTATTTATGTTCGACTAACGCACAATCTGTCAGTTTCCAGCGGCTTCGGCTACTGCAAACTAAACACCAGTCTGCTAGAGGACTCTCAGCTCAAAACGAAAATAACGCACGGATGGGAGCAAATGCTTTCGCACTGGCGTCTTGACTTGGTGGCTAAGTTACTCAAAACCCGGGCTTCAATCTGTTGTCAAACGGCATGCCAGACAGAAATGATTCTGACTAAAGCACAGCATTTAATTTTAGCATCAAAATATCAAAGACTTAAACCGAAAGGCTACTTTCATCCGTGCTGTCGCGTAAGCAAAAATTAAATTTTTTCAAGGTCAGATTTGCTGAGCTCTGGTGACAACACCTCTGTGAAATCTCCCCGCAGTCCCAGCCCAAAGACATAACAACAGAAGAACGTGCGTTCCGTCTCCATGCGATGCACCTCACGCATCATCGCAAAGGACAGCAAATCACTGAAATCTTGAGCGCTACCGGTCAGCGAACGAACTCCCAGCGAGAGATTCTGGACCACAACTACGACTATGCCCACTAGCGATCTACATGCCAGTCACGACATGAACGGTCAGGACTGTAACACATTCTTCGGCACTCTGCAAGGTAATTTGCAGGATGCGGACAGGGACGTCCTAGAAGACTTAAAAGAAATTTGCGACGCCCTTTCCGTGTAGCTAAAGGGAAATCGCCAGGGCTTGGTTGGGGGTGGGGCAAAATTTTATCAGTTGTACTGGAACATTCTTTAAGATGCCTTGCATGCTTCTGCTAATGATATACAGCGGGGTGGCAGGTAGGACTTCCGGCCAACCCTTAATCCAACTACGCCAAATCTGTTAATAACAATGCCGACCCTACGCGTATGCGGGAAAAAGCACTAGAAGAAAAAGTCAAATGATCAGTCTTACGGAGAAATAGACATCAAAATTTTTTGCCAACATCGGGGCCGTCCGATGTGATACTTAATTAGGAATGACTAAATTCTCACGAATTTCGAACTCTACAACATTCATCTAGTTGCCAATACCGCCTGTGAAATACACTATTTGATGAAAGTATCCGGACATCCCTGTGTAATGCGGAACTGAACACTAGACGCCATGAGAGGCGGACACGCTAGTATAAAAGGAGGCGGGGGTATTCTGTTGTGAAAGCTCTAAGACTTCGAACGTGAGTTAGTCATTGGATGTTACATGACTAAAAAAATCTTTCAGGGACATTTCAACCCTTCTAAAGCTGCCGAAATCGAATCTTTGCGATGTGATCGTGAAATGGAAACGGGAAGGAACAGCAGTAGCTAAACAAAGACCAAACAACAGAGCTGACGCACCGACAGATAGGGACTGTAGAACATCGCAGAGGGTAGTGGTAAGAGATGGCATGAAATCAGCGGAAGGAATAACGCGTGAGTTCCAAAGTGGTAGCAGCAGGCCAGCTAGCACAGTGACTGTGCGTAGAGTGTTAACAGGAATGGGATGCAATAGTCACGCAGCTTCTCAGGAGCTAGACATTTCTGTAGTCAGTGCTAAGCGACGGCAATGGATGGTGGATGACTGGAAAGGAGTAATGTGGAGTGATGAATCACGATACACCCTACTGAATTCCAGTGGAGAGATTGGGTTGACGAATGCCTGAAGACGTCAACTGTCATCACGTGTATTGCCAACATGACAGTCTGAGGAGGCGGTGTTACGGTGTGAAGGTGATCTTCGTAGTTAAGGTGTGGTCTGCTTATTACGCTTAATAAAACACCAAGTACCGATGAATATGAATATAGCATTGTGTATTGCATACGGTGGAGGAACAGTTCACAGACGATGCACCGTGTATAAAGCAAAGTCTGTGAGGCAATGCTCTGTGGACAGTGATGTTCCTGAAATAGACTGGCCTGCCCAGAATGCCGACTTGAACACAAACGAACACTTTTGGGACAAGTAAAACGTCTAACATCGCCACCTTCTCTTTTCGGATCGTGAGTAAGAATGGGATGTCATTCCTCTACATACATTAACCCATCATTGAAAGTGTCCCCAGCAGACTTCAAGCTGTCAAAAAGGCGAAGGGCGGACACACCACATATTCATAGCCACTAACAGGTGTCTGGATACTTCAGATGAGGTAGCGTATTATGTGTGGTGGAGGGTACTTCGTATACCACTGTCACTTAACGTATTCGTGCTCCAATTGCAAATGATCCATAGGGAGAATAACTGTTGGTAAGCCTGCATCTGAGCTCGACCCTGTTTAATTTTACTTTCATGTCCTTATCGCGAAATATACGTAGGAGGGACCAATGAAATGGATGACTCTCCTAGGAACGCACGCCCTCGGAATTTTAACAGTAAACTACACGGCGATGCAGAACGCCTCTCTCGTAGCGTCCGCCACTGCAGCTCGCTGAGAATCTTCGTGACGCTTTTGCGCATACTAAATTAAATCTGTAACGAAACACGCTGTACTTCTTTCGAGCTTCTGTATTTCCTTCGTCATTCCTATCTGGCACGGATCTCTGACTGATGAGCAATATTCAGTATTGCTCGAACGAGAATTTTGTAAACTACCTCCTTTTCGAATGGATTACAGTTCCTGAGGATTTTTGAAATGAATGTGGCCTCTGTCTTAACTGCGCTCAGTTTCATGTGGTAGTTTCACTTAAAATTGCTTCGTATTCATTTCGATGAATATTTGATGTTATTGCTTCAAGTAATGATTTTTCCCGTCCATGCGTATGCAGACGATCAGCTGCCATTCGTTGCACCAATCGTCGATCCTCTGCGATTTTCCTATAGTTCGCTAGTTTCCCAACGTTGCAACTTTAAACAATAACAAAATCATCCGCGAAAACCTGCGTGGAACATCACGCTACCACTAGGTCACTTACATAAATTGCGTGGCAAAAAAGTGAAACATTTAGAAGGCACGAACGAAAGAATGTCATTGTAACTTCATACACGAACTCGCCATCTGCAGGTATGTAAATGATTGGAGTCAAAATGTTCTGAGACTGGTAGAACGGTCACCAGAATGCATTAGTATCGTTCGTGTTTAGTGTTGTTACCGGGTTTGGTAGCATATAACAGGGACGTGAACGGTGTCAGATGATGAGCGATCATTGTGAAGGACACGGAGATACCGCATACTCCTGTGAGACAGCGTCAGCAGCAGCAACCAGACTAGGAAATTAACGTCGCGCGTGTAGCCTGCAGTTAACACAACACAAACGGCTCGTTTAGAGTGGTGCTGCGACCGGCAAGCATGGACTGCTGGGGAGTGGTGTCGCATTGTTTCAGTAATGAATCACGATTCTGCACTATCTCGGACGTCCATTGTCGGCGAGCATCATGGCGACCTGGCGAGAGGTCCCATTTTTTTTCCAACGTATTGGAAAGGCACAGCAGTGTTACTCCTGGCTTCGTGTATGACTTAGTCACTTCTAGTAGGGAACTCTGAAGGCGCAGTAGTACGTCACGGAGTTTGTGCGTCCTCATGTGTTCCCCCCCATGCGACAGTCGAGTGGCGCCATTTTTCCACAGGACAATGCTCATCTGCGTAATGAACGTGGCTCCATGAACTGTCTGCGTGATGTCGATTTACTTCCATGGCCAGCAAGCTCCCCAGATATGTGCCTAATAAAAGTCGTGTGGGACCAGTTAGTACGTAAACTTCCTCCTAGTGTCAGTATCCAGGTTGTCAAGGACCAGTTACGATGGCCAGCTTGCCTCAATAGATCACAACAGCCATGTGACACCTTTCCTAACCGAATCATTGCATGCATCTTGGCCAGAGGGGTTTCAACGCCATACTGATAAGAGGGCTTATACAGCCAACTTCTTTGTGCATTTGTTTTCATTTTGTAATCGATAAAAAAAATGAAATGATCGTGTGGCATTGATGGCTGGGAGTCCCCTTCAGGGGAAGTTCGGCCGCCGAGTGCAAGTCTTATTTTAGGTAAGGCCACATTGGACGACTAGCGCGTGGGTGGTGGTGGTGATGGTGGTGACAACACAACGCCCAGTCCGCAAGCGGTGAAAGTCTCCAACCCGGCCGGGAATCGAACCAGGGCCCGCTGAATGGTAGGCAAACACGTTACCACTCTGCTGAGCAGGCAGATTTTTATTCAGTAAAAAAAAATCGTATACCCTCTCAAACAGTGGAGTTCGGTTTCGCTTCCTCAGCTTTGGGTGCTTAACTTCCTTGCCAGCAGTGTACAGTGTGGAAAGTAACGGTCCTATAACACTAACTTGGCTGTACCCGAAGTTACCTTTACTCTTGCAGAATTTTCTATGTTGAGGAGGACATCCTGTGTTCTGTTTAATAGGAACTCTTCAATATGTTTACACATCTGTTCTGATATAATGTACCCTCGTAGTTTGTTCATTACGCAGTAGTGCGGAACTGCATGATGCGCCATCTGGAAGTTACGGAACGCGACGGAAACCTGGCTGTTGGCATCTACTGTTCCCTGGGTTTCGTGAACGAACAGAGTGAGCCGGGTTTCATGCGAGGGTTGTTAGCGGAATCCACGTTGATTCTGACAGACGTGGTTTTTCGGTCTTCAGAAATATCAAAATCCACGAGCCTAAAAAATGTTCCAAAATTCTAAAACATGCTGACGTCAGCGATATACGCCTGTGGTTTTGTCAGTCTGTTTGACGACTCTTCCTGACAACGGGAATGACCTGCGCTTCTTTCCAGTCAAAAGCAATGCTTCGCTCCGTCGCTATATAATTGATCTTCGTTTGCGCATGCGGTTGCAAGATGACGCCCTAACTCATTTTGTGCATTTTGTTCGTAAACATCTGTGGTTTACTTAGGCCGGGAGGTGGATAGGAAACGGAGGTTAATTTTTGTGGCAATTAATTCAAATGATCTTACACCCTTGATTTTTTTCTTGTGAGTTAGTATGAAAAGGTTTTTGTCATAAAAAATTGTAGAGTGTGAAGTGGATATTCTAGCAAGAATTCTCGGTGCATGTGACACTGTTCGAATTGGACTGAATAAATTTTTGTGATGTCATGTCAGCATAGGAACGGTTGGTGTGTGCGCAGCACAGTGGGCAAGTTGCGCAGATAAAGCGATTGCAAAAATATCTACTCTCATTTTATCGTCGTCTACAGACCACTGGAAAATTTGAAATTTTGTCGTTGTCGCGTATATGATCCGACTTAGTCATCCTTGGACCTGTGTTACATACCCATAAATTGCATGTACCGCCACCGAAGCACATCGTGTATTGTGATGGAAAAACTAGTGAAACCGACTGAAGGTGGTACGCTAGCTGCGGTAATGTGAATACTTCTTACACCAGTTTTCACAATGACTCAGGTTAGCGCTACGGAAGATACTGCTAGCAGTTTGTTACCTACTGTGCCTCAACTTGATTTCCTCTGAGGATCCATCCCTTTATTATCTTTAAGTAACTAACTCACTGTTTTGTGAAGAAAAACATAGGGAAACACGTCTGTTCAATTTGTCTTGCTTACAAGGAAAAGAAATTTAAAAAATGGAAGAACATAAAACAGTCTGTTATGCGATATCAAATTGTAAAAGGTTTTTAGTACTGCATTGCGTCTGCGAAAACAAACTAAACAAAAGATCTAGGGAAGGAGAATACGTTCCCAGACACGTGCCATCCTGTGCCGAAAGAGTGTGCGAGTGACAAGACTTTATCAATCTTAAGATATCTGGCATTTAAATCGCAAAGTCGCAACAGTCTTAAAAGCATAGTACTTACACAATCCGCATGCGTTTCTGACAGTTGTTGTTTCTTCCGTGTGTTATCTTTGACTGGATAAGGGTGTCTCTGTATGACGGTGTTCAAAGGGCATGTGGTCAGCATGTCTGTTCGTCGAACATAAACGTTAGCTTTTGAAACCGGATTCAGTATCTTTCCTTGAAGTAAACCTTCAGCTAGAGGCTTAGCCACAGAAGCGATTACAATGCAAAGCTCCATTAACAAATAGTCTACCTGCAATGTACTTTTACTGCATGGATCATTAAATGTCTGTTAACAAAAATATCAGCGTATGATAGGGCAGCATTTATCGCAGCAAAAAACTGGTGGAAACTCCTTTTCTAATGGACATTCCCCACTTTCCGCTTCGTTCCCCATCTTCTCTATGTGACTGCGTGATTTACTCTCTAAAACAGAAGTAAAAATCTGGGTGCTTAGACCACGATCATCACGCACGATGTTCATATTGCGAAAACTGTCCAGACCTAAAGATCTCCTTTGGCGATAGAAGCGTACAGCACTTGTTCGCAGCACTCGGCTCACCGTGTGCTTGCGGAGCACGTTAGCTGTGAAGCATTGGTTTAGACATACGTATCTAGTAGTGTGTAGGCGCCTCTTTTGCCCTGGTGATGGTGACGACGATTCATTTTACGGATTCGACGAGGAATAGGAAACCCTTGGGAGCCATAGTGACCCATGGCCAGTAAAATGGCGCCCATAACTCCAAGGCGCACGCATCTCGTTAGATGCTATTCCTCACAGGTAATGCACATCTTAGGCCAGCTGGTCTTGGTGACACCGGTGGGAGGGGGCGGTCGAACAAAGGCCCCCGTGCCCTCTAAGTATTACTGAAATTTTCTGATAAAATCTGGGAACAATCGTATGGCGTCTTGTCTTTCTGAACATAGAGGCTAACTGCAAGTGGACAAACGAATGCACATCGTATTTAGTTAGCCCGCGAAAGACGCTGATAAAGGTACTTGGAACCTAGTTTAATCACTCAAAAGTATTTCTCCACGACACTCGCTCCACATCATTTGGATATAAATCGTGTATGTTGCATGAAATTACAGTTGTCACATCGGAACAACAGTCACGAAGTTCTAATAGCCACCTCGAAAAAATCTCTCTCTCTCTCTCTCTCTCTCTCTCTCTCTCTCTCTCTCTCTCTCTCTCACACACACACACACACACACACACACACACACACGTATATATATATTCACGGTACTGTATCATGCCGCAAGAGCCGACTGGATTGTCCTGACGTAGGTGCAACATTTACGCCACTGCAGTGAACAAATTACCGCATGGTAATCCACCTTATCGATGAACTGCGGCATTTTGTTTGTTATGGCTTGATAAAGTACGGTGCCGTGGGGATATCATTGTGTACCAAACTGTAAACGTGTACCTGCAAATAAGCAAAATCATTAATTAGATAACGTCATTTTTTTCGAGGTGATAGCTAAAACTCCAAGACTACATCCCGCATGTATCGTCCACTCCTTTTACTGGGTGATATTTGAATGTAATTTCCAGGAATCTCTCAACTACCTACCTACCTACCTACCTGCATGAGAAAGCTGTGGCTACATAGATGACCCACAAGACTGCCTCGTACCTCGCCAGCGCAGCTGTGATGACTAAACGCTGGCTGCGAAGCTGCTCGTGCCAGCCACCTGTAGCAGCAATTTGTAGCCGGCCTTCCGAGTAAGACGGAAAGTTCCACAGTTGTAGTAGGAGTAATCCATTAAATTACAGACTCGTATCATTAACGTCGATATGCAGCAGGATTTTCGAACGTACAGCGTGTTCGAAGAGAACGGTCTGGTGACACACGGTCAGCATGGATTTAGAAAACATCTTTACACTCACGAAGTTTTGAGTGTTATGGACAAAGGCCTCAAATTGATTTCATGTTTCAAGATTACCAGAATGCTTTTGACACCATACCTTCACAAGTGGCTTGTAATCAAACTGTGAGCTTATCGAATACTGTCTGTTATGCGACTGGATTCGCGATTTCCTCTCAGAGAGGACACAGTTCGTGATAACTGAGTAACTGACGGAAAGTCATCGAATAAGACAGAAGTGATTCATTCCCCCCCCCCCCCCCCGCCCTTCCAGGGGGCCCCACAACTCTTTCGTGGATATGTGCGTGGCGAACATGGGACCCCGAATTCGTGCAGCTCTTTCCTTTCCGGGCTGCATACTTTCCCTTTCCACATCCCTCCCTGTCCCCGATCCCTACCCCCGTCCCCCTTCCCTTTCCCTTCTCCCTCTCCCTCTCTTTGGGGGTATGTTTTGTGCCTATGTCCGGATACAGACATTTATGAACGAGTGAAGTGGTTTCCCTTTTATCTCTACAATGTAAATTACCTGTCCTTACTTTGTCCTTACCATTCCTTGATTCTTCTCTTTACCTTCTTATCCACTACGGCGTTCGAGAACTCTTCTCTCCCTTCCTTTTCTTTGTTCCTCCTTTTTTCTTTCCTCTCTGTGCGTATCCCCTGTGGGTCTGGGGATTAGGCCCGAGGTATTCCTGCCTGTCGTAAGAGGCGACTAAAAGGAGTGATAGTCCCCTGTAGGGTTTGACATGCATTTTTCAAAATTTTCCCGAAGAGCGGGCCAATTCGGTAAGGGCGCCTTACATGGTGCATCGTGTCCATTGTGCATTGAGATCTTTAGCCCAATTTGTCGTCGTCGCATTACAGTCCCGCCTATTCTCCATCTCTTGGGCGAGGACACCTACCTGGGTGCGTTTTCCACCACGAACCACGCAGTGTCACTTCCTGTGCAGATGATGACCATGGACTTCCTTGTACCTCATATCCAGCATGGTAACCAGTCCGTTGTGGTGCAGCCGCCATGTACCCTGTTGGTTGTAGCTCCCTGACCACACACAGATCGCTCTGCTGATGCCTGCACCGCTAACTCCCCACATATACCAAGGAGTGGATACCAGGTGGCGTTTGCTGTAGCTGGGTGGCGCCCGTGGGGAGGGCCCTTGGTCAGAGTGGGTGGTATCAAGGCAGATGACATGCCATGAAGTGTAGTACGTCATCTCTTGCAGGTGGTCCACGGCCAGTAGTCTCTAAGCTGGCAAAGTCTAACTTTAATGCCAAGAAATATGATACCAAGCTGTTCCCCTCTGTGGCCACACCATGGGAGGAACGCCAGACTAAGAATGGCAGTGAAGCTTATTCGTCCTGGTACCTCATATGTACGAGAGTTGATGGGGAATCTTTAATGTCCATGAAACCTCAGTTTTTTTACGACAAGTTTGGGTCAGTTTAGATAAAAAAGCAACATCTGCCCAGTCAGGGGCATTACTCACTTGGGGCAAGTTGGGGGATGTTTCTGTTACCATCATACCTCATAAGAGCTTAAATATGGTCCAGGGGTCCCTTGGGTCACCCCCTTCGCTGGTTTCTGATAGTTGGAAAGATGGCACCCGCCAGTGGCTGAAGAGCCCAAAAGCAACTGATTGTAGGACTTCACGCTCATCCTCAGTCCCGGAGACTAATTCAGTGAAGTCTTCCCAGCCAGAGAAACCCAAAGAACAGCGCGAGAAATCGAAAAAGAAGACCTCCTAAAAATAAGAAACTAGTGCCGACATCCACACCACCACTACCTGTAAGCTCTGCGTCTGAGGATGGGATGGAGATTCTGGCGTCCATGAGGACCTGGATCTCGCCAGACCCTCTTCCATTTCCATAACATGGTCCTCAAGCACCTCGCCCTTGTATAGACCCTCTATATACTCCTTCCACCTTTCTGCTTTCCCTTCTTTGCTTAGAACTGGGTTTCCATCTGAGCTCTTGATATTCATACAAGTGGATCTCTTTTCTCCAAAGGTCTATTTAATTTTCCTGTAGGCAGTATCTATCTTACCCCTAGTGAGATAAGCCTCTACATCCTTACATTTGTCCTCTAGCCATCCCTGCTTAGCCATTTTGCACTTCCTGTCAATCTCATTTTTGAGAAGTTTGTATTGCTTTTTGCCTGCTTCATTTACTGCATTTTTATATTTTCTCCTTTCATCAATTAAATTCAATATATTTTCTGTTACCCAGGGATTTCTACTAGCCCTCGTCTTTTTACCTACTTGTTCCTCTGCTGCCTTCACTACTTCATCCCTCAAAGCTACCCATTCTTCTTCTACTGTATTTCTTTCCCCCATTCCTGTCAATTGTTCCCTTATGCTGTCACTGAAACTCTGTACAACCTCTGGTTTAGTCAGTTTATCCAGGTCCCATCTCCTTAAATTCCCACCTTTTTGCAGTTTCTTCAGTTTCAATCTGCAGTTCATAACCAACAGATTGTGGTCAGAATCCACATCTGCCCCTGGAAATGTCTTACAATTTAAAACCTGGTTCCTAAATCTCTGTCTTACCATTATATAATGGATCTGATACCTTTTAGTATCTCCAGGGTTCTTCCATGTACACAACCTTCTTTCATGATTCTTAAACCAAGTGTTAGCTATGATTAAGTTGTGCTCTGTGCAAAATTCTACCAGGCGGCTTCCTCTTTCGTTTCTTACCCACAATCCATATTCACCTACTACGTTTCCTTCTCTCCCTTTTCCTACGCTTGAATTCCAGTCACCCATGACTATTAAATTTTCGTGTCCCTTCACTATTTGAATAATTTATCTCCTCAAACATTTCATCAATTTCTTCATCTGCAGAGCTAGTTAGCATATAAACTTGTACTACTGTAGTAGGCGTGGGCTTCGTGTCTATCTTGGCCACAATAATGCGTTCACTATGCTGTTTGTAGTAGCTTACCTGTACTCCCATTTTTTATTCATTATTAAACCTACTCCTGCATTACCCCTATTTGATTTTGTGTTTATAACCCTGTAGTCACCTGACCAAAAGTCTTGTTCCTCCTGCCACCGAACTTCACTAATTCCCACTATATCTAACTTTAACCTATCCATTTCCCTTTTTAAATTTTCTAGCCTACCTGCCCGATTAAGGGATCTGACATTCCACGCTCCGATCCGTAGAACGCCAGTTTTCTTTCTCCTGATAACAACGTCCTCCTGAGCTAGGCCGCAGATTCTTTTGGACCTTTCGAACGGCCCTAATGACTCCGTTAACCCTGCGGCTCTCCGCTATCACTTCTTCTCGATTCTCGACATGTACTAGGGCCATGAAGTAGTTTACACCGACAGCTCGATGGCTGGTGGTCACATAGGCTTTGCGTATCTTCATGGAGGACATATTGAACAGCACTTCATGCCAGATGGCAGCAGTGTTTCCACTGCAGAGCTGGCGGCCACATCTTGGGCTCTTGAGCACATAGACTCATGCCCTGGCGAGTCATTTCTCCTGTGCAGTGACTCCTTGAGCAGCCTACAAGCTATCGACCAATGCTACCGTTGCCATCCTTTCCCAGTGTCCATACAGGAGTCCATCTATGCCCTGGAATGGTCCCGTCGTTCAGTGGTGTTCATGTGGACCCCAGGACACTTCGGAATTCCAGGCAACGAGCTTGCCGACAGGCTGGCCAAACAGGCTACGCAGAAACCGCTTCTGGAGATGAGCATCTCTGAAACTGACATAAGTTCTGTCTTCCGCCGCAGGGTTTTTCGGCTTCGGGAGACAGAATGGCATAACAGTATGCACAACAATCTGCGTGTCTTAAGGAGACTACGAATGTGTGGAAGTCTTCCATGCAGTCCTCTCGCAGGGAATCACTTGTCCTCTGCTGGCTCTGCATTGTCCATACATGGCTAACGTATTGTCACGTACTCCGTTGCGAGGACCCAGCTCGGTGTCGCTGTGGCTCACGACTGACGCTCGTCCACCTCTTGCTGGACTGCCCACTTTTAGCTGCTCTGCAGCGGACTTTTAACTTTCCCAGCACCCTACCTTCGGTGTTGGGCGACAATGCCTCGACAGCAGTTTTAGTTTTAAGTTTTATTCGTGAGGGTGGGTTATATCATTTGATCTAAGTTTTAGCCCATCTCCTTTGTCCCTGTGTGTTCTTCAGCCTAGTGCTTTTAGGGTGGAGATTTTAATGTGTTGCAGAGTGGCTGACTTCTCCTTTCTATTCTCATGGTCAGCCAGCTGTGGTAATCTGCTCTCTTGTTTTGATCTTTCAAACATGTTTCATGTGTGTCTGTGATTTTCTTGTGCGATTTTGTCCATTTTAGTGTTTGTTGCCCTTCCGTACTTCTTGTGGTTCTCCCCTTTCTTCCAGCTGTTTATGTCTCGATTATTTTACTCCCACCCTTGTGGAATTATTTTAATCGGAACGAGGGACCGATGACCTATTAGTTTTGTCCCTCCCCACTCTTTTAAACCAACCAATCTCCCCCCCCCCTCCCCCCCTGTGCGTGTCTGAAAGCTGACGACCCACGCGTAGCCTGTGACGGGATAACGCGTAATTCCTCGCCCCAGGTAGAGAAGTAGGGCACGTACGTGCCCCCTGGTAAAGCATAGGCCCAGGGAGGGTCGATTAACCGAGCTGGTACCTTCGGAACACTTCGATTGTTCTCTCCGTCGTTTCTCAGGAGGTGTGACCTGAGGTGTGAACAATCACCTAAGTTGGGAGTGTCCTCAGAGAAAGCCCCCACTAGAAAGGAGAGCGCCATCGGAGACGCCGGTAATGTTGGGGGATACTTTCGCAATGTTTCTTCTACTTTTACCACTTCTGCCCACAAGAGAAAGCTAGAAGAGTCTCAGCCACAGAAAATTCTTCCATTTGTGCCCAAGTTCCTAGTTGTTTCTCGGTCTTACGAAGGTCTAGACTTATCAACAGTAAACCCTTTCATTATTCAGAAAGATGACCACGCAGTTGCGGGTCCTGTAAAGTCTTGTTCCCGATCCTAAGGAAATGCAATCCGAAATGTGAATCTATTTGGGTGAAGTTCACGGTTAAAGCAGGCTCAGACATGGTAATTGGATGTCTCTATAGGCCCCCGGGCTCAGCAGCTGTTGTGGCTGAGCACCTGAAGGATAATTTGGAAAATATTTCGAGTAGATTTCCCCACCATGTTATAGTTCTTTGTGGAGATTTTAATTTGCCGGATATAGACTGGGAGACTCAAACGTTCATAACGGGTGGCAGGGACAAAGAATCCAGTGAAATTTTTTTAAAGTGCTTTATCTGAAAACTACCTTGAGCAGTTAAACAGAGAACCGACTCGTGGCGATGACATATTAGACCTTCTGGTGACAAACAGACCCGAACTATTTGAAACAGTTAACGCAGAACAGGGAATCAGTGATCACAAAGCGGTTACGGCATCGATGATTTCAGCCGTAAATAGAAATATTAAAAAAGGTAGGAAGATTTTTCTGTTTAGCAAAAGTGACAAAAAGCAGATTACAGAGTACCTGACGGCTCAACACAAAAGTTTTGCCTCAAGTACAGATAGTGTTGAGGATCAGTGGACAAAGTTCAAATCCATCGTACAATATGCGTTAGATGAGCATGTGCCAAGCAAGATCGTAAGAGATGGAAAACAGCCACCGTGGTACAACAACCGAGTTAGAAAACTGCTGCGGAAGCAAAGGGAACTTCACAGCAAACCTAAACATAGCCGAAGCCTTGCAGACAAACAAAAATTACGCGAAGCGAAATGTAGTGTGAGGAGGGCTATGCGAGAGGCGTTCAATGAATTCTAAAGTAAAGTTCTATGTACTGACATGGCAGAAAATCCTAAGAAATTTTGGTCTTATGTCAAAGCGGTAGGTGGATCAAAACAAAATGTCCCGACACTCTGTGACCAAAATGGTACTGAAACAGAGGATGACAGACTAAAGTCCGAAATACTGTTTCACAGAGGAAGACTGCACTGTAGTTCCTTCTCTAGATTGTCGCACAGGTGACAAAATGGTAGATATCGAAATAGACGACAGAGGGATAGAGAAACAATTAAAATCGCTCAAAAGAGGAAAGGCCGCTGGACCTGATGGGATACCAGTTCGATTTTACACAGGGTACACGAAGGAACTTGCCCCCCTTCTTGCAGCGGTGTACCGTACTAGAAGAGCGTAGCGTTCCAAAACATTGGAAAAGGGCACAGGTCATCCCCGTTTTCAAGAAGGGACGTCGAACAGATGTGCAGAACTACAGACCTATATCTCTAACGTCGATCAGTTGTAGAATTTTGGAACACGTATTACGTTAGAGTATGACTTTTCTGGAGGCTAGAAATCTACTCTGTAGGAATCAGCATGGGTTTCGGAAAACACGATCGTGTGAAACCCAGCTCGCGCTATTCGTTCACGAGACTCAGAGAGCCATAGACACGGGTTCACAGGTAGATGCCGTGTTTCTTGACTTCCGCAAGGCGTTCGATACAGTTCCCCCACAGTCGTTTAATGAACAAAGTAAGAGCATATGGACTATCAGACTAATTGTGTGATTGAATTGAAGAGTTCCTAGATAACAGAACGCAGCATGTTATTCTCAATGGAGAGAAATCTTCCGAAGTAAGAGTGATTTCAGGTGTGCCGCAGGGGAGTGTCATAGGACCGTTGCTATTTACAATATACATAAATGATCTTGTGGATGACATCGGAAGTTCACTGAGGCTTTATGCAGATGATGCTGTGGTGTATAGAGAGGTTGTAACAATGGAAAATAGTACTGAAATGCAGGAGGATCTGCAACGAATTGACGCATGGTGCAGGGAATGGCAATTGAATCTCAATGTAGACAAGTGTAATGTGCTGCGAATACATAGAAAGAAAGATCCTTCATCATTTAGCTACAATATAGCAGGTCAGTAACTGAAAGCACTTAATTCCATAAATTATCTGGGAGTACGCATTAGGAGTGATTTAAAATGGAATGATCATATAAAGTTGATCGTCGGTAAAGCAGATGCCAGACTGAGATTCATTGGAAGAATCCTAAGGAAATGCAATCCAAAAACAAAGGAAGTAGGTTACAGTACACTTGTTCGCCCACTGCTTGAATACTGCTCAGCAGTGTGGGGATCCGTACCAGATAGGGTTGATAGAAGAGATAGAGAAGATCCAACGGACAGCAGCGCGCTTCGTTACAGGATCATTTAGTAATAGCGAAAGCGTTACGGAGATGATAGATAAACTCCAGTGGAAGACTCTGCAGGAGATACGCTCAGTAGCTCGGTACGGGCTTTTGTTAAAGTTTCGAGAACATACCTTCACCGAAGAGACAAGCAGTATATTGCTCCCTCCTACGTATATCTCGCGAAGAGACCATGAGGATAAAATCAGAGAGATTAGAGCTCGCACAGAAGCATACCGACAATCCTTCTTTCCGCGAACAGTAAGAGACTGGAATAGAAGGGAGAACCGATAGAGGTACTCAGGGTACCCTCCGCCACACACCGTCATGTGGCTTGTGGAGTATGGATGTAGATGTAGAACCTTGTTGTTAGAAACACAGTACCCTCTGGGCACAAAATTCCTTCGAACTACAATGCTACACACCTTCCCTGTCCGGGTGAAAGCGCATCGTACTTCACTCATCGCGCGGGGTGGTTTATAAAAGATCACTCGACACATTATCAAATGAGGATATTAAAAATCACCTGTCGATCAGGGAGTAACGGCCGTACGTAGAGTAATGAAAAGGGGTTAATAAGAATTGGTACTCTGTCTCTCTCTCTCTCTTTTGACATTTGAAAGAATTCAACTCCCATCGAACATTAAAGCGGGCTATGAGAATTTCATTTCGCCGTTACATCCCCAACCGTACGCGTTGTTATGTGTCGGAGGTTTAATCAT